>NW_007577817.1:325165-355308 GCF_000690725.1 Stegastes partitus
GCTAGAACAGTAAGATGTTTCTTGTTCTACAATTTTAAAATTGCAATACAATTATTAGTTGCACAGAAGAAGAGTTATATTTCACTTGCACCCATGCTCATATAGGTGTTCATTGCCATATGCAGAGGACACCGGTTCTGTCTCTGTATCAGTGTTTTGTAACTTGTACACAGTTGCACAGTAGAAGTTCCCTTGAGGCATAATTTGTGGTCCACTGTTAAATAAGTCCTTCCATTTAGAGTGTATTCTAATTTCCCACCAGATTCTTTTCATGCAGGCCCCAAGGGATCATTTTAAATATTGAATGGAAGGCTTTAAATCCTGTATATCACTCCCTATATGCAGACCAAAAAATGAAATAAATAAATAATAATAAATGAATACACTGAAATTTCCAGTAGCTGCTGTGAGGTGTGTGATGGTAGAAGGACCTGCACACAATTAAATGTTTGCAGTTTTGAGCTTTATTTGTCCTAAACCTGCTCAGTCATTGTCTGTGTCTCAGTTGAATACCCATTATGAAACATGCAACTCTGAGTGCATTGACTGACATGCAACCTCAAAGGTTAGGGAGTGCTTTGCAGAACGCTGTGGTAAGTAAAAACAGAGTGCAAGATAAAAGAAGTGGTTTATGTGTTTTATTTGAAAGTCTTTTTGAATGCATTACAGTATGTGCGCTTCCTTTTGTTCATTTGGCAGATGCTCTACATAGTCATTTCAAAAGAGTGCACAAAAGGAAGATAAAGTCAAGATTCAGAGAATCTATAGTTTTGTCTGTTTTATGAGAGAAAATCAATTCAGTCACATAAGGGAATAATCAGCATGTGCTGCCAACTTGTCATGGAAAAAATAAGATTCACAGGAGCTATATGTTTAAGCCTCATCCTGTCAATACCAGAGTTGAGTGGTAACTAAATGGGATGAACTTAGACAAGTTGGACAGCAAAGAGGGGTTTTAACTGCCACAACAAATAGATTAGTTATTAAAACGCTTACAGGAAAGAACCTTTCTTTATTCCATATATATATAGGCTAAGCAACTTATTTTGATAACAGTGGGTCATCCAGAAATTTTTTAAAGACGTGATCAGATGGGGCAACTGAAAACCTTAGGGTGCCTCACAAAAACCAAAAGCCATAACTGAAATACAAGAATTCTATTTTGTTGTTGTAGTATAGATAATGGTGTCAAAATAAGAGCTAATAAATTGCATAAGTCACTGATATACTATGGTTCCAATGGGTTCAGTTTTTAAAGTTTGTTTCTATTGTCTGATGTGCATAGACTGACACAAGTACAGTTAATATGTTAGTTATTTAGATGACCACTATTCAGCACAAACCAGTAGAAGAGATGTTGCTGAGTATTTGAGGGGATAAAGTCTTCCCATAAGCATGGTTTATTCATGTTTTCACCACTGAAAATTCTGTCCATGTGTAATTACAAATTATATAATTAGAGCAACTTATAGTTCAATAAAATGTGTTTGCATAGTGATTCAGCTATCTGTTATCTGTTGGAAGTTACTTTATTGTTGGAGATTTGACATCAAAGTTTCAGTGAATGAATTTGACCAGTTACATTCTGGGCAGGCTACAGGGTTGACCAATCAGATTTGAGGGGTGGCCATGCCCCCCACACCTCCCCACTTGGAGACCCTACTGGTCTACAGCTATCAGTGTGAGTGTCTGCAAGGGAGTTAGCAGCTCTGGTACTATATCTGTGCATAGACTGTGTAAAAGATGGACGTAGCAACCGGCCCTGAAGCCAACCCGGAAGTGTCAAAAACCTGCAGTATCACTACGTCCGCTAGCTGCTGGTTCAAAAAGCCCTGGCTCCCATAGACTTGAATTGGAAAAGAAGTGATCACAGATCACGAAATACCGCATTCCTACAGCTCAGGATTTTTTCTTATTTAGTTTTCATAGTCAAATCCAGAGATCAGGTGGCCAATCTGAAAATAAATCAATACTGAATTTTTTAAAAATCACCAAAATTTTGCGGGGCAAGGGGCGTGGCTGGCTTGATTGACAGTCGGCAGGGACGATGCAGACGAAGCGAGCAGAAGGCGGTAAATGTGGGCGGGCAGAGAGGACCTGCCTCTCAATCCGTCTGACCAATCGCTGCTCCTATGGCTCCACCACCCTCCGACGATTTTTGCGTCACTGGCTCCAAAAATCCAAGATGTCAACCAGGAAGTAGCAAAACCCTGGCTTCATTTTCTCAGTGCAGAAACCAACGGGTGACGTCATGGTAGCTACGTCCATCTTTTATACAGTCTATGTATCTGTGACATAGGATGCTCTGTCTCTTTCAGTATGGAATCGTTTTGGATGCAGGCTCATCCCACACCTCCATGTACATTTACAAATGGCCGGCTGACAAGCAAAATGGCACAGGTATCGTTACTCAGCATGATGAGTGTCACGCAAAAGGTGAGCTTCCAACTCTGTTTGAGACAATGCTGATGTAAGGAGCCCTGCATCAGCACTTTAGTATAAGATTTGGCTGGTATACAGTCATGAACAAAGGTTGCACTTGTAAAGACTTCCCACATGGACAAAATTGTTGGTACCCCTCAGTTAATGAACTCACAACAGTCACAGAAATAACTTGAATCTGACGAAAGTAATAATAATACTAATTTTTAAAAATTCAATGAAAATTAAGCAATGAAAATCAGACATTGTGTTTGAAATGTGCTTCAACAGAATTATTTAAAAAAATAAACTCATGAAACAGGCCTGGACAAAAATGATGGTACCCCTGGAAACCACTGAAAATAATGTGACCATAGGGACATGTTCAATCAAGGTGTGTCCTCCAATTAGCATCACAGGTGTCTACAAACTTGTAATCAGTCATGCAGCCTATTTATAGAGTTACAAGTAGTCACTGTGCTGTTTGGTGACATGGTGTGTACGACACTAAACATGGACCAGAGGAAGCGAAGGAGAGAGTTGTCTCAGGAGATTAGAAAGAAAATGATAGACAAGCATGTTAAAGGTTCAGGCCATAAGACCATTGACAAGCAGCATGATGTTCCTGTGACTGCAGTTGCCCATATTCAGAAATTTAAGATCCATGGGACTGTAGCCGACCTCCCTGGATGTGGCTGCAGGAGGAAAACTGATAACAAATCAAAGAGACGGAAAATACGAATGGCAACAAAGAAGCCCAGAACAACCTCTAAAGACATTAAAGGTGAACTCCAAGGTCAAGGTATATCAGTGTCAGATCGCACCATCCGTCGTGTGTTTGAGCCAAAGTGGACTTCATAGGAGACGACCAAGGAGGACACCATTGTCGAAAATAAGTTATAAAAAAGTCCAGACTGGAATTTGTCAAACTGCATGTTGACAAGCCACAAAGCTTCTGGGAGAATGTCCTATGGACAGACAAGACAAAACTGGAACTTTTTGGCAAGGCACATCAGCTCTATGTTCACAGACGCAAAAATGAAGCATATCAAGAAAAGAACACTGTCCCTACTGTGAAACATGGAGGAGGCTCTGTTATGTTCTGGGGCTGCTTTGCTGCATCTGGCACAGGGTGTCTTGAATCTGTGCAGGGTACCATGAAATCTCAAGACTATCAAGGTATTCTAGAGAGAAATGTGCTGCCCAGTGTCAGAAAGCTTGGTCTCAGTCGCAGGTCATGGGCCCTCCAACAGGATAATGACCCAAAACACACAACTAAAAACACCCAAGAATGGCTAAGAGGAAAACACTGGACTATTCTGAAGTGGCCTTCTATGAGCCCTGATCTAAATCCTATTGGAAGGAGCTGAAACATGCTGTCTGGAGAAGGCACCCTTCAAACCTGAGACAACTGGAGCTCATGAGGAGTGGGCCAGAATAAATGCTGAGAGGTGCAGAAGTCTCAGTGACAGTTACAGAAATCGTTTGATTGCAGTGATTGCCTCAAAAGATTGTGCAACAAAATATTAAGTTAAGGGTACCATCATTTTTGTCCAGGTCTGTTTAATGAGTTTATTTTTTTTAAATAATTCTGTTGAGTCATGGTTCAAAAGCAATGTCTAATTTTCATTGGAGAATTTTCATAGAATTTTTATTTATTATTACTTTTGTCAGATTCAGGTTATTTCAGTGACCACTGAGGGTTTTTTTTTTCATTAACCGAAGGGTACCAGCAATTTTGTCCACGTGTGTATGTATATCATGGAAGTTCCAATGATTCCCATAACTCTCAATTTTCTATGATGTAATAATTGAAGCATATGCATCTGGGTCACCAAAAAAACCCCAAAAAAACAACAATTTTAATTTTGATTATTTCATTAATATGATATAGATCTTTTGGGAATATGACAAACTCTCCTGGGCCAAAAATATACATACAGCAATGCAAATATTTGATTAAATGTTCCTTGGCCATTTTCACCTCAGTTATTCACCTTTTCTTTGCCATCCACAAGCTTCTGGTAAGCTTCTTGTTTTGCCTTTGACCACTGCTCTTGACAGAATTCAACAATTTTTTTTGGCTTTCTGACACACACGGGTTTCTTCATCACAGTTCACAGGTTTTTGCTAGGGTTTGGGTCAGGACTTGGGAAGGCCAGTCTAAAACCTTAATTCTAGCCTGATTTAGCCATTTCCCCCACATTTTTAATGTGTGTTTGCAGCCATTGTTTTATTGGACTACCCAACTGCATCTAACACCCAACTTCCTGGCTGATGATTTTAGGTTTTCCTGAAGTATGTAGATCCTCCTTTTTCATTATTCCATTTACTTTGTGTAAAGTACCCTTTTTTGCTAGCAGCAAAACAGTCCAAGAACACAATAGTACCACCACTATGCTTAATGGTAGGCTTGGTGCTCTTGGAATTAAAAGCCTCACCTGCTCTCCTTCAAACATGTTTTTGGTCATTGTGACCAAATAGGTCAATTTTTCTTTCATCTGAACACAGAACTTTCCTCCAGAAGGCATTTTCCTCGTCCATGTGATCAGGAGCAAACTTCCATCAAGCTTTAAGGTGTCGTTTCTAGAGGAAGGGCTTCCTTCTTGCATGGCAGCTGAAGGGCTCCATGGCTAATTGTCTCTCAGCGCCAGGTGATAGCTTGGGTTTTCTTCCTGATCGGGGTAATGGCACAACTGCGACATGCACTTTATAGTTACAAACAGTTGTTTGTACAGTTGATTTTTGGATCTGAAGCTGCTTTGAAATGGCACCAAGTGACTTTCCTGACTTGTTTAAGTCAGTGATTTGCTTCTTCAGATCTGTACTCAGCTACTTACCCTTTCCCTTAGCCTTTTGATCATTTACCCCTTGTCCTGGTGTTCTGCTCACTTTCACTCACTTTCACTTCCATCATTTCATCCTATCAAAAAGTATCCAGGGCCTTTGTCAAAATGAAACATGCAACTCTTGTGCAAGACTTTTGCTCATAAGCGGTTCACTTCCTTACCAGGCAGTTTGTCATCACCAGTTGTTCTTCTTTTTTCTTCAGTTTGTTTTTAAAGTTTCCCTAGCAACTCCTATCAGTGTTTATCATTTAGGACAAGGAAGTCTAGTTTTTGAGGTCAGATTGAGTTCCTTTATAAGCAGAAACACTTCTTCTCTCTGTCCAGGTGGAGGTATATCCAGCTATGCAGGAATTCGTGGTGGAGCAGCAAAGAGTCTGGAGGCCTGCCTCGAACAAGCTGTGAAGGTCATCCCCAAATCCAGGCACCACCAAACTCCACTCTGCTTGGGAGCCACTGCAGGCATGAGGCTCCTGAAGTTAGTAGAAGTTTCCCTCAGAAGAGGATATTATACTGATATAAACACCATATCATGAAACTCATCGTTTATGCATGTGTGCATTAGAATGGATCTGGGCTTAATATTGTTTCATTTACCTTTTATGACACTTTAATAGCATAGTCAATGCCACAGAGTCCCAGCAGATACTGAAGGAAGTCGAGAAAAAACTGAGATCCTACCCTTTCAAGTTCAAGGAGGCAATCATCCTGAGCGGGCAGGCGGAGGGGGCATATGGATGGGTTACAGTCAACTACTTACTTGAACACTTTGTCAAGGTGAGCTCTGACTTTTTTTTTCTCCAGTTTTTGAACACTGTCCCATTCTGACATAGAAAAAAAAAAGACTCTAAAGTACTTTATCACTGCTCCAGCCACCAATGGCATCATCAAAACAGGCTGACAGATGCTAAAAATACATAAAAGACTAAAGTGCACAACAAAGGTGATCTGCTTTTTTGGTGAGACACTGGCAAACAGTAGAGAGATGTATCCTAACTCATCAACCCATGATGCAAATTGATGACGTCTTTTAGGTTTTACAGTATGAAGCAGTTTGAACTGTATGAGGCTCTGAGAACAGCGTTTCTACCTATAAACACAAACTTAAAACACCACGTTTCATCCTTTTGATAAGAAGGTTTGTTTTGTAGTCATTTTTGTCATCATTTATTTATTGCATTCACGTTTTAAGATGTCTATGTTTCCTCTCACTGATTTGTCATTGTCTTTTATCAAGGCTTATTGTCTTGTATTGATCTATTTTTGAATTATTATCAAAATATACTACCGTAATGAATGCATTTTCACCTTTTCTCTCTTTAGTGCCCCTTAAACTTCAAATTGTTTTTCATTTTATGTGTCTCATTTTATTTTCTATTCTATCTTATTATCACCCACTGAGTCACCTGTAAAGCACTTTGAAATGCCAACTCTAATCTGTACAATAGGATAATTTGTTCATGCACATTAAGCTGGCACTGTATTATGGCCTCCAATAGAAAACTGTTGGTGCAGATAATTTAATGCACATAAAGTCCAGGTAGAAGAAATATAACAGCGGTGGCAGGAAATGTCAAAAAGCCTTTGCATCTTAAAAACAGATACTGTGTTCTCCAAGAACCACCAGGATAACAGCACATTAAATACAAATGAACAATGAAGACTGGAAAAAAAAAATAATAATGGAACATGATTTTAAAAGAATACAAACAAAGTAAAATGCAACAAATTGAACCAAAAATTACAATACATACACATACCAATGTAAAAAGAAAAGAAATATACAATTATTTATATATACTCAGTTAGTTCTTGACAGAAAAAAATTACCTCACGTAGGGACTTTAAAAGTTGATTTGGCTGGATGTTTTTTCATGAGTAAACTCCGTGTTTCATGTTCAGTGTATATTATCTACTGTCTTGTCACAGTTCTGATGTCTTGACATGTTCTTTCTTGATGTTCAGTATGGTTTTGTGGGCCAATGGCTGAATCCAGGCAGAGAGACAGTTGGAGCTTTGGATTTGGGTGGAGCTTCCACTCAGATTACTTTTGAGACCTCTGAAAAGGTGGAGAATGAGAGTAATATGATGGAGCTGAAGCTTTATGGCCAAATCTACAGACTATACACGCAGAGCTTCCTGTGCTACGGTCAAGACCAATTTCTGAGGAAACTGCTGGCTCATCTTATCGAGGTACTGTTGAAAAAGTGTAAAGGCTCTGGCTGATGTTGGAAAGCATTTAGATTTTTGTAATATCTGTACTACTGATTCTATATCTTCTTGACTGCCTCAGAGTTCAGAAGGTAAGATCAGACAAATGACGGCACTCCTGGACATCACAGAATCTCACTGACTTGCTGCAGTTCATTTGCAGAAACGATGCTTGAACCAAAGTTGCACCAATGATTATAAAAGGATAACATAACATTTTGGAAATATCCTTATAGTTGTTTTCTTGCTCAGAGTTAGATGAAAGATTCAGTCCTGTAATATCCGTAGTCTGGAAATTCATCTGGAGACTTTTAGCTTTACTTATGAGCATAAAGAATGATGGGAAACAACTTGCCAAGTCCTTTCCAAGGTAATAAATTAAAGGCACCAGCACTCCTCCATAGCCCTACTATGAAACAAGAGGGCTAATGAGTTAGTGAGGTATGTTGAGCTTAAAGTCAGAGTTTTTAGTGTCATGCAAGTGGCTCACTTTACCTGCTAGATCACCATGGTAAACCACAATAGCGCTGCAGCATAAGTTACCATGGTGATTTAGTCAGGTTAACAGAGATCTACCTTCATGACACTGAAAACTCTGACTTTAGACTCAACATACCTCGCCAACCCACTAATCTCACTTCATAATACAGCTCTCTGGTTTCTGAGTTACAACAACAAATAGCTGTGGAAGTAACTTCAGTTTAATGAGCACAATGGAAATAGAACAATTAAGGTTTGTTGTGTTAGACTGTGTGGTGAATTTTACGTTGTTAATGTGGATGTTAGATAAAAGAAGACTGTTACTTAATGAGGACACTGAGAGGGCAGTAAAATTCAATATCAGCATTTGTGTCTCTACAAGTTTAACAAGTCAATGTCAAGACCTGCACAGCAGTTTTGATTATTTCAGAGGACATGATTAAGTACTTGCAGTTCTTGTGGGTGGAGCATGAACAAAGGCTCAGGCCATCCCACAGTTAAAAATGGCCTAAATGTACTCCCGGGACTCACTGCTCCAGGCCATGAAGCAGCAGAATACCACAAACTGCTATTTTAGAGGCACAGATTTAACAAACAGAATATAAAATGTAAATCACTCAACTCTGGAGTTGCTGGTAGGAAGATTGCACTACCTGACACAGATAGACTACCTGCTTCCTGGTATTTATGTCAAGCTAAGCTAAGCAAACCAGCTGCTGGCTGTCACTTTTTCTTTAGTCTGCAGACATGAGAGAGATGTCAGTCTTCTGTCTTCCCAAGAAGTCAAATCCGTCCATATAAAATTATGTGATCCTGTATAAACTGAGAAATGATCTGTACAAGGATTATTAAGGCTTTCAAATAGTTTTGAATTTAAATTGGAGTTAAAGTCAGTATGTATTTAATTCTAATTTGTTTCAATATCTTTAACAAAACGTCTTAAATATCAAACAAGAATTTGAAAGAGAAAAAAACTTCACTGATGCAAAATGTTAACAGTAAAGGACTGATCTTTGAAAAACCAAAAAAGGAGACAAGTAAGGGATCAATAAAGTATTATTATTATTATTATTATTATTATTATTATTATNCACCATGGTAAACCACAATAGCGCTGCAGCATAAGTTACCATGGTGATTTAGTCAGGTTAACAGAGATCCACCTTCATGACACATTATTATTATTATTATTATTATTATTATTATTATTATTATTATTATTAAAACTTTAGACAATGGGGGACATATTATCATGAAAAGAAACAACCAAATAATTAGTCTGCAAAATATAGGTTTTAGTTTTGCTGTATGTTTTTCTTTTTTGTTTTCTGCTTTACTGAATTTTATTTTGTTCAAATTCATTTTTATTTGATATTTAAGAAGTTTTGTTTGATTACATTTGCATAAATCCATAAACATGTTCCCCCATAATTTCTTCTTTTTTTTTTTTTTTTTTTTTTAATGTTCAGTATAAGCAAGTACACCTTTTCATTTAAGTCTCATTTCTCTTCATCTGATTTAGGACTTGTGTGACAATCTGATGATGTTTATTATTTATGCAGAAATGTAAAACATTCAAAGTGGTTCACACACTTTGAAGTAGCACTATAGCACTTAAAATGACTCCACTGAATTGAAATATCCCAATAACCATGACAGCATGTCAGTGAGCCACTGTGAACAACTGAAGCAGCTGAACTGAGTTCAGCCGTTCATTTTATTTACTGCTCTTCCTACCATGACATGCTACAGTGTCTTCTGTAAAAAAAGAATAAAAAAAAAAAGATGTGATGCTATATGATTCATTTTCTTTAACATACCATAAGAATGTTTAATGTTTATCATTTTTGCCACTTTCAGACTCAAGGTGTGAAGCCTCAGGTGTTCCACCCCTGCTATCCACGACAGTTCAACACATCTATTAAGCTGGGACAGGATGTCTTTGATTCTGTGTGTACTAAGAACTACAGACCAGCCCAGTTTGACCCTCATATGACTGTAACTGTGGTGGGCACAGGAGATTACAGAAGCTGCCTGGACAGTGTAAGGAAGATGTTCTCGTTTGGTAGCTGCCCTTACTCCAAGTGCTCCTTTGATGGAGTCTTCCAGCCCAGCCTGAGAGGAAGCTTCATGGTGAGAGATCTGCATACATGTAGCAACAACCAAGCAAAGTAGCATTGTACAATATTGGGAAAAACTGACTTTGAGATGGTTTGTTAATTAAAAAAAAGAAAATCAAAAAATGACTCGCTAGGGCTGTATGATTCGGTTAAAATGATAATCACAAATATATTGATCGATATTTGGATGATGATCATTTATTTTAAGGACAAAATATTTTTATTGCATGTTCATATTTAAATAGACGCAGCATTGCTTTCACTTTCATGCTGTGCTACATTTCTGTTAATGCACAAATCTGCTTTAGAAGAAGACTTAAAATAAGATTCTTCTTCACCTGAATTATCTCCTAGAGATAAAAAATAAATAAAGTTGCACCCAAAACGCCCCACTTGCTAAACATTTGCTTATCAACAGACATTATGATTTACTGATCATCATGGAATGCCTTGCATGGAGGCTACATCAGACACTGGCCAGGCAACTGTGCACAGAGAAGCCCATAGTCTCTACTTCATAACTGCAGCAGCACAGACAAGGTGTTCTAATATCACATTTACCTGAAACCAAGTGAATTGATCTACAATGGGCTGTTCTCTATGAACAGAGCATGTTAGACATGAATATCACAGTTGTTCATTTAATTTTGAAAAGTGATTATGATTAATGTTCCATTAATTGTAGAGCTCTACAACTGACACTGCGTTCTTTTTTGCAACCAAATCTTCCTTTTCAGTGTTTCTCTCCTGTTCCTAAGTCATTTTGCTATGCACAAGTGGAGCCTGTATACCAAAAAAACCTTTGTCTTGTATATAAAGTAAAAAATAAAACTGTTTGTATACAAGAACCATTAAGTCAGAGTAAATGATATCAGACAGACTTCTCTTGTTGATTTGTGATGGAAAATTAAAACTCTCAAGGTTTTCTTTTTGTATCAAACAGGAAAAATATGCAGCATTATGTGCTTGAATTAATTTGTTTTACTTTACATGACACTTCCTGCAGTGTGACTGTTGTATATGCACACAATGTCAGTAGTGAAACAACATATTGTGCAGCTCTAAAACAAATACAGTGCAGAACCCAAGAAGCCTGTTGAATAAGAGGTGAAACGTTCTCAAGAGCCAGAAAAATGTCCAGTTGCCTTCTACTACAATTCTAACGGTTACTATGATCTGGATGACTGGAAATCTACACAGACATAGCATTTTATATTCCAGCTCGTATTTGCTTTGGATGTCCTGTTTTATGACTCATTATTCAAATGAATTTCAGTTTTTCTGTTCAGCTTTCATTTATTGCAGTCTTTGCTCTTCTACACAGGCTTTCTCTGCTTTCTACTTCACTCACAGTTATATAACCCGTCTGACCAACATCCCAATCACGTCTCCTAATCAAACGGAGGAGGCAATCCAGCTCATCTGCAACATGACAATGTCTGAGGTACTCTCCAGTAGCTCCTAGAAAAAAAAAAAGATCCTCGAAAACGCCATGTGTAAATTGATCAAATACAGCAATAAACCTAAGCCAGATTATTTGCTATTAAATATTCTAGGTAGACAAGATTGAAATCATTATGGACTGAATACGATAATAAAAACTTTAATCCACTGTATTTCCTCTTACAGATGATGGAAAAGACAAAGCAATCAGAGAAATACGTGAAAAATGTCTGTGCCGTATCCAGTTTTGTCCAGGTCCTCTTAACACAGGGCTACCATTTCGATGAAGCTTCCCTTCCTTCCATCTCTTTTCAGAAAAAGGTAATAAACAGAAAATTTGTGTTCAAACTACCAACACTGCTGACACCAATCTACAGCACTGTCTGCTGCACTGAAATCAGGATGTTTGTCCACGATTAGATGTAGCTTCAATGGGCCTCCTCTTGTGTTTCTGCAGGCAGGAGGAGCATCTGTGGGCTGGGCTTTGGGATACATGCTGAATCTGAGCAATTTAGTACCAGCAGAGAGCCTTGGACTGATGAAGGCTCTGCCTTCAGGGCCCTGGGCTGGCATCCTCTTCCTCTTCGTCGCCCTCTTATTCATCGCTCTGGGATACCTACTGATGATTTACAGAAACACAAAAGCGAGAGAAGACATGGTGTAAGAGCAAGGGTGACACACCTCCTAGGCCGGCACATATTCTCTAAATATACCAATCTTAAACTTTTAAGAAATTGCAAGACCATTTTAAGATTTTTTTTGGTTCCAGTTTATGTGACTGTGTATATGTGAAATCAACATAGCACAACATGCCCTGTGCAGTTTTCTTTGCAAATTATCAACCTTTTAAATTGTTTACTGAAATGAAAGGACAAGCCATAGTTTTGTGTAAATGTTCCAGATTCATTATGTAAGACTACACCCACTTGCAGTGGCATTATTTCCTATGTTTTCTTCTTGCTGTGACAGAAACAGCCCACGTGTGTTTTAGAAGACACTCGAGGCAATGTTAGCAGTCACAATTTCCTATAACTTAAGACAGAACTATTTACATTCCAATGAGTCCTCAACTGTGCTCATAGCATCTGTGGAGTTTGTTTTTTTCCCAGCAAAATAATCACCTGAATAAATCTGTGACCTTTAAGTCTCATGTGCCTCCTGATAGTCTGTAATTAGAACAATTTAGGAGCAGATTCATTTTTGTGGCCTTGAAGATGTTATTACCCTGGCTGATGGGAACTTTCCGAAAGAATGAAATTCTGCTGTCAAATTGTATCTGTATGTGTGTAGCATTGACTACTGGGAGTCACTTTAAACTATCAAACAACAATGAAATCAGAAACCTGTGCCATTCTTTTTGTGTTATTGATAAATACATTTAATTGTTTGTCATCCATACAAATAGGCCTACTCACAATGAGTGACACACTCCAGTTCACAATTGTACAATATATGTTATCAACCAAAAAAAAAAAAACAGAGAAAGGTTTCAGAGAGACAGGGCCACTGGTTGGTGTCCTCTGATTCCTGCAGAGCATCAACAATAGTGGTGGGCGGATTGATATGACGCATCGATAGTATCGATACCATATTGGTATCAGCATCGGTTCAATACGTGGTGGAATCAATACTTACGTTTTTAGTTTCTCTTCTCTACATTCAGCAACCTTTAAATAGTGGTTGTGCAAACACTGCTCCTCTCGCTCACATCTCTTTCTCACTTCTCTCCTCTCCTCACTTCTCTCGTTTCACTTCTCTTTTCTCGCTCACGTCTCTCCTCTCCTCTCCTCTCCTCTCCTCTCCTCTCCTCTCTTCTCCTCTTTCTCACTTCTCTCCTCTCGCTCAATTAACTCACAGAACTAATTAAAAGAAAAGTCACAAAATCATTCAATCATCATGAAATTATTATTATTATTTTTAAATTTTCATTCAAATTTGGATGTTCATGGTACATTCACTTAATAAATGATGATGCATTGTTCTACATGAAAGTACAGAAGCTACTTTTTTGAGTGAAAAGTATTGGTATTGGTACTGGCAATACTGGCCCTGTATTTACCAAATTTTGCAGTATCATCCACCCCTAATCAATAAAGCACCAAACTCACCAACAGCACTCCAGACTAGTTAAGATTTCAGGGGTCGCAGTGCATGATGATCATTAAGCTGTATTAGTGTCGCTTTAACCAGCAGCTGCTGTGTTAACCACAGTGGTGGAAAGTAATACCTTTGGTGTGGTGTTTACACTTAAAATGCAGTCTTCTCATGAAACGCGTAGCGCAGCTACAGTCATAGATGAAAGTATTTTTCCAGAAAACACAGAAATTGTTGCAATTACAACTGTTTTTGGTATACAGGTGTTTATTTCCTTTATGTACATTGGAAAAACACAAAAAGCAGAGGTAAAAAGCCCAAATTTACATAGTTATACACAAAACTCAAAAAGTAGGCAGGACCAAATTGTTGGCACCCTTTTAAAACTGTGGGTACATCGTTTTATTTCAAGCACGATTCTCGTTTGAACTCATCTGTGGCAAGTAACAGGTTCTGGCAATATAGAAATCACACCTGAAGCCAGTTAGAATGTATACAAGTTGACTCAACCTTTGTGTTGTGTGTCTGTGTGTGTCACACCAAGCATGGAGAAGTGAAAGAAGAGCTTAAGTGTCTGAGGACTTAGAAGCAAAACTGTGGAAAAATATGAACAATCTCAAGGTTACAAGATCATCTCGGGAGATCTTGAAGTTCCTTTGTCCACTGTGTGTAATATAATCAAGAAGTTTATAACCCATGGAACTGTGGCTAATCTCCCTGGATGTGGACGGAGGAGAGAAATTGATGAAAGAATGCAACCCAGGATAGTTGGAATGGTGGATAAACATCCTGAGTCAACTTCTACACAAATTCAGGCTGTCCTGGAGACTCAGGGTGCAAAAGTGTCAGCTCGGATCTGAATGAGAAGAAGCACTATGGCAGGAGACCAAGGAGAACCCCACTGCTGAAAGAGACTTTAAAAAAAGCCAGACTAGAGCAAAAATGTACCTGAGTAAGCCTCAACCCTTTTAGGAGAAGGTTTTGTGGACAGATGAGACTAAGGTAGAGCTTTTTGGAAAAGCATGTCATTTTACCGTTTACTTTCTAATTTGCTCACACCGGTGGTAAAACAAGTTCACTTATGCAAATGAGCTGCAGGCAGCTTGCGGGCACACAGTTGTTATACAGGAAGTTTCTTCTTACAGCAAAAATAGGCTCAATCCACCGTCCACTTAAAGACCTTAGCACTAAACCCTCACTGCTGTAGTGATATGTGTGTGCGTTTTGAGGGAATAAAATGTGTAGCTGCGGCCTCCTTCCTTAAACATGACAGAGAGCACAAAGACACAGTTTGTACCTTACGTTGATCGAGATGACACACAGACCGCAGAACAAGAGTGGAAGCTTAGTATGTTGCTTGTAACTGTTTTTATAAAAAAAAAGATTTCCTCTGAGTTTATCAAATGCCTGCAGCATCAGAAAGCAGCATGATCCATAAAACATCCTCCAAGAGAGAAAGCTGTGCACATTAAGCACATGCAGTTGAAACCAGAATTTTACATACACTGTGTAAAAAGACACATAACCTTTTTTCCTCACTGTCTGACATTAAATCAGACTAAACCTTTCCTGTCTTAGGTCAGTTGGATTACCAAAATTATTTCTATTTGCTAAATGCCAGAATAATGAGAGGGAGAATGTTTCATTACTTTCTTCAAAGTCAGAAGTTTACATACATTTCCTTTGTATTTGCTAGCATTGCCTTTAAACTGTATGACTTACATCAAACATTTTGGGTATTCTTCCACAAGCTTCTCACCAGGGCCGACCCAAGCCTCCAAGGGGCTCTAAGCAAAGCATGATTTTTGGGGCCCTCCATTCATGTCGATGACACTGATCAATGATCATTCACACACCTATTATAAACTTGTTTCATTTTCTAATTTGTTATAACAAATGCACTTGTAAAACTCAATGTGAGACTTATTGTTGTTAGATTATAATCCACAGTGGTAAAGATCATTGAAGCAGATTTGCAAATTAGCAGAAAAACTTTACGATTAATATTTGACAAAAGTCCGCAACTCTCCCTGTTGGCAGCACAGAGAAGCAAAATATAAAACCTCAAAGAGCTGCACAGTAGCAGCAGTGCTGTTTACAGCATCCTTTTATATACCAGGTATGTTTTCACCCATCTATGGTTTATAATCTAAAATGGTAGTAAATTCACCTACAAGTGTGGCCTGGGATTAATTTACACTTAATACTGTATTTAAAGCATTTATTTACTGAGATATTGAATGTTATAGCCCCCCTAAAAGTAACAAAATAAGCCAGAATAAAATGTATTTACTGTAAAACATCAACTGCTTTATTTTTGGTTTCAAATCAACTGTAACACCAAAGGACAACAAAAACTAAAATGATAACTAAAATCACTTAACTTAAATAGACAGTACCTCATTAAAATGAAAATTTACAAAAACAGACATTACTAAATACAATAAAAACAGAAATAATACATACAAATAAATACTTAAACAATTACGTAAATGAACAGATGTGGCTTAAACAATCAAATATAAAGTTAAATAATTACAGCAGAAAAACTGTAAAAACATGGAGAAAAACTTTGTATAGAAAATAAACTACTGTAATCCAAACATTTGACTTTTTTATGTTACTCTATGGGCTGCAAGGTGGTGCAGTTAGTAGCACTGTTGCCTCGCAGCAAGAAGGTCGCCGGTTCGCGTAACGGTGGGGGCACCGGGATCTTTCTGCGTGGAGTTTGCATGTTCTCCCCGTGCAGCGTGGGTTCTCTCCGGGTTCTCCGGCTTCCTCCCACAAGTCCAAAAACATGTTGAGGTTAACTGGTGATTCTAAATTGTCAGTAGATGTGAATGTGAGTGTGCTTGGTTGTCTGTCTCTAAGTGTAGCCCTGTGATAGACTGGTGACCTGTCCAGGGTGTCCTCTGCCTTCGCCTTAAGTCAGCTGGGATAGACTCCAGCCCCCCGTGACCCTCGTGAGGATTAAGTGTTGTATAGATAATGGATGGATGGACATTGATTTGTGTATGGTTGCATTATGGGACATCCATCCATCCATTATCTATACACTAGGGTTGCAGGGGGGCTGGAGCCTATCTTCAATTAATAAAGTAATGAAGTAACTGCAGCCCTCCATAATTATTGGCACCCCTGGTTAAGATGTGTTCTTTAGCTTCTAATAAATTCAGTTTTGTTCTAAATAATATAGGACCACAATGAAAAAAAGAGCAAAATTCAACCTTTAATTCAAGTGCATTTATTCAGTGTGAAAAAAAATCCCACATTAAAAAATAATTCTTTTACATCAAATCACGTGTGCCACAATTATTAGCACCCTTGATGTTAATACTTTGTAACCCCTTTTTGCCAGTAATTCATTTGAATTGAGTTGAAGGTTACATTTGAATTTATTTTAAGGCTTTTAATACATCTTAACCAGGGGTGCCAATAATTATGGAGGGCGCTGTATGTAAATATGACAACAGGTAGCTGAGTGATAATGAAAACACATTTTATTGAAAAATAATTGTTGTAGTTAGATCAATTTTCATCACAGATGGACAGAATATTCAGTGCTGAAGTCATTTATAAATGATGGGTGCTTTGGATATTCGCAACGTTTTTTTTTTCTCTGAAATGAACAAGCGTGTTTTTTTCTTTGAGCTTTTTTGGAAGATGGTTGCATTAATGACCAAAACGAATCTGTATCAATGTAAATACATCAAAAAATTGTGAACATTAACTGGGAAATAAGAAGCATAGTAAATATAGTATAACATGTTTGTACATTTATATTCTATTGTATGTACTTTATGTTTTATTATGCTCCACAGAATGGGCTGGTTTAGCGAGACGTGTGTTTTACGCTTCAGTCCAGTAGGTGGCGGTAATGCACCTGCATGCTACTTTGCCAGCCGCCATTGCACCAAAAGAAGAAGAAACAGAATACGCGTTTTGTAGCAAGTGCTTACCTTATCACCCGCAAAATTCTCCTTAGAAAACTTTGTCCACATACAGGTCCTTAAATTGATGATTAAACAGGAGCCAGGATGTTCGCGGGGCTGCCTGAGCTCGGGATATCCAACGGCGAGGACCTTAAAGAAACTCTCACCAACTGCACGGAGCCTCTGAAAGCCATTGATCAGTTTCAGGTAATATTACATTTACAGGTGTCTTTGTTAAACAGCATATAGATGTGAGTTATAAACCGCGTGTGCACGTTTCGAATATTACCCTGTGCACCTACGAGTGTTCACAATGATATGAATAACCTGGAAGAGAGCTGTTGACCGTGTTAGCTAGCATCTCCGTGTTAAGCTAACAGTAGCATTGTTGACATCAAACACAACATTCAGTTATGGATGCTACGAGCGACACGTTTTGGGCGATTTACCAAGAATGTTGAATCACTGAAATTGCCAGTCCATTTAAATGTTGATATTCCGAACTAATACGGTTCGTAGTAGCAAACGCAGTTGTACTGCTGAATTCGTATAGAGCAAATGTGATGGTTCGCCTTTGCAGAAATTCTGTCTGGATAAACTGGGACTCGAGCAGTGAAGGACGTGATGTTAGTTAGAAATACCAGAGACCGGCAGTTCAGCGACCTGTTGCTTGCTGCATCAGTTTTGCAAAGTGTTAACTTTCAAAATGCAGCTCAGCTTTATGTTAACTACAGCAAAATACATTAGGACTGACCTCCTCTACATGCAGCGTACAACAGATGATTGCACTGCGCCATATAACCTTATCATTTAAATGATAAATGATTCTCAGCTGTATTACCTGGTATTATTTCTAAGTTGGTCAGTCAGACATTTACTTTTCTGTGTAGGTGAAACCTAACAGTTTAGCTCTACCATAGAGTCTGCACACTTGTCATTACTGAGATTTAAATCTTAGATTTTTTTCAGTACTTCATAAGTCCACCTTTATTTTTGATGATGGATTGCATCCTACTCAGCATGGAGGATGCCAGATGCTCTGCCATTTTTCAGAGACGAATTTTCCACTGCTCTCTGCTAGAGAGATTGCCTATGCTGCCTTTTCCTTAAAAATACCCCAAAATCAGGCAACGTATTTGCCCAGGTCCTAGTTTTCACGTGTTCTTCGGAAACTCATGGTGATTTTTGCAGTGTGCTTTGTGCTGTTATCATGCTAGAATATTCCTCTTCTGCCAAGCCTCTGCAGACTGGAAGTTATCTTGCCAGTCTATATGTTGGTATATCCAAAGACATTCATGGTGCCATCTATATGTGTCATCATCACCTCAACATCTATTACTCTTATGCCACATCCTATCATCACACTCCCACCATCTGTTACTGTGGTAGTTCTGTGTCAGGATCATGTTAAACATCCTGGACCTGATCTAAGCTGGTCAAATGTATCTTGTATCTTCTTTTCATGTTATGACAAATTCAGTCTTGCACTTTAGTGTTGAAGAGCAAGGAAACTTTTTTTTTCTTCTTCTTGGATACCATCAGGTGGGGCGCTCGGGCTCCCGATTCCACTATCCCGGTTACAGCACAGCGAATGAATAGTCGGCTATTCGGCTATTCGGGTCCAGCCCTAGTTCTTCATACTGAAACGTAACAGAAAACAAATTTCCATTGAAAACATCTGTGCCAGGTCTGAAGCACATGCCTGTCTGTTTTTCGGAGCTCGATTGTGAACGTAGTGCACTGTCTGCAGTGTCATTTAGGAGAATGACCACTACAGCCCTGATTAGTGGTACTATGGCTCATTCTTTTCCTCCTGATTACTGCTGCAAATGTGTCTCCATTGATTTTTAGCTGGTCACTGATCTTCTTGTATCCTTTTCCATCTTTGTGAAGTCTCACAATCGGGCCCAAGGCTCATGCTCAGATGTTGACAGACGCCATTGTAATGACATGAGCAATATTGTTCACTTCACCTGTTTTAATGTTGTGGCTAATTGGTATCTATTCACATTCAATCATTAAACTTACAAGCATTTTTTTTCTTGAATGTTTTAAAATGGGTCCGTTTGTTATCAGATAAATTATTTCGGTCAAAATTCCCCAGACGGACTATATGCAGCAGTTATTTACTTTAGCAATAAGTAACTAACAATATACTCCATCCATTTTCTATACACCGCCTAATCCTCACTGGGGTTGCGGGGGGGCTGGAGCCTATCTCAGCTGACTCAGGGCGAAGGCAGGGGACACCCTGGACAGGTCGCCAGTCCATCGCAGGGCCACTAACAATATACTAAACATGCAAATTTTTTTGAAAGATTTCAGGGCTGTATTAAATGTCTTTGGTCATGTTTTACACAGATGTCAGCCCTTGTAAATAAGCAAGTGTATTCAGCAAACTCTAAAAAAGGGCAGCAAAAGGTAGACTTAATCCCTCATGAGAACTTGTGTTACATGTCTGCAGATGGAAAATGGCATCCTGCTGCCAACGCTGCAGTCTGCTCTTCCCTTCCTCGACCTCCACGGCACCCCTCGGCTGGAGTTCCACCAGTCTGTCTTTGACGAGCTTCGAGAAAAGCTGATGGAGCGAGTTGCCATCATTGCAGAGGGAAAGGACGAGGACAGGTGTGCAGCTGCTCACTGTGGATTTGAAGAAATGTTCTCTGAAGGAATTATCTTGAGTGCTGTTGTGCTTTGTTTTGTTTTTTTTCCATCCCTTTTACAGATACGGGAAGCTTGAAGAACTCCTGGAGAAGAGCTTTCCACTTGTTAAAATGCCATCCATTCAGCCAGTGGTAATGCAGGTGCTGAAGCATCTACCCAAGGCAAGTGTTTCCAGGGATATTTGGTAAATGATAAATGGTAACTTATATAGCGCTTTTATCCAAAGCGCTTTACAATGTTTCTCATTCACACATTCATACACCAATGGCGACAGAGCTGCAATGCAAGGTGCTGCCTGGCATTGGGAGGAACTTCGGGTTCAGTGTCTTGCCCAAGGACACTTCGACTGTGGAGGGGGATTGGAGGTGATTGGAGGACACCCGCTCTACCACCTGAGCCACAGCCACCCAATGTGGCATGAGGGCCCGACCCATATATTTCTGCTCCTGAAAGCATGGAAATATTATAAGGGTGTGCCAAGTATTGACATTTCATCAGTTAGTTAAAGTGCAAGTTATTGTCTGATCAGGTAGGAAGTCCAGAGGGGTTACACCTGATCTAAATGCCCTCACTGGAGTGCAGTGTAAAATCCCAGTCAGTATTGAGACAATTATTTTCAGACAGTCACTGCTGGAATACATCAAAGTGCAAGTCCAGATGGAAAATGTCATCCTGCCACCCACATTTCTGTATATCTTTTCCTGAAGTCTTTGCTGAGCTGTGTGCTAAACTAACCCTAAGTGTGGTTTCAAAGTAAGCACAATTTCAACTGTACCACACCTAAACTGAGTCTGAACTGTCTGCCATTGGTTTGTCAGAAAACTCATCATCATATGTTGGAAAATATTAACAAGGTAAAAAAAAAAAAAGAAACAGCTTCATTTTCCCCAGGGAGGCCTGTAAAATGGACTTGGAAAAATATAGGATGAGAAGAAAAAAAGGCAAATAAATCCTCTTACTCTTTGAGGCATTCTCCTTCCTGCAGGTGCCAGAGAAGAAACTGAAGATGGTGATGGCTGACAAAGACCTGTACAAGGTGTGTGCTGTTGAGGTGAAAAGGCAAATCTGGCAAGACAACCAGGCTCTGTTTGGGGATGAAGTCTCGCCCCTCCTAAAGCAGTATATTGTGGAGAAGGAAGCAGCTCTTTTCAGTAGCGACCTCTCCATCCTACACAATTTCTTCAGTCCTTCTCCAAAAACAAGACGCCAAGGCGAGGTGAGTCATTTATCCAATTAGACAACAAAAACTGGACTTACAGCCACTTCAGAAAGTAGTCAGACCCTATCAGTTCTTGCACACTTTGTGTTATTGATTTATTTTTCAATAGATAAAATAGCCATTTTTGCTTATCGGTCTACATTAGATAACCCTTAATAATAGGTGTATGCAGTTGGCACAAATATGGGAGTTCTGAGTTGAGGGGACACCTGCTGCTTTCTCCTTGGTCAGACTATGAGACAGGCTGAGACAAAGAATGTTGAATGAAAAACCTAAAAATTGCATTAGTGTCAGTGAAGTTCTCGAGACTATAAAAAGCGTGTTTTTTCCATGCTTTCTAAACACCTCTTTTTCTTTTCACAGTGGTGATGATACCTTAGTCACACTGAATAGGTGATTTCGTGCAGTGTTGTTGTTGTTAACTATTCCTGTTGTCTGCATACTGAAGGTGGTTCTAAAGCTGACCCAAATGATTGGGAAGAATGTGAAGCTGTACGACATGGTGCTGCAGTTTTTACGAACGCTGTTCCTGCGAACGCGTAACGTCCACTACTGCACTCTGAGAGCAGAGCTGCTGATGTCTCTTCATGACCTGGACATCAGTGAGATCTGCTCTGTGGATCCCTGCCATAAGGTTAGAATATAGACAACGGTGATTAATCAAGAGCCCCAAATCCTGTAGTTTCTGTGTTTTAGCTTGTGTTTCATGTTTTTCTATTTTGTCTTTCTGCTGTTTGCTGTGACAGTTCACTTGGTGTTTAGATGCCTGCATCCGAGAAAAGTTTGTGGATGGCAAGCGAGCCAGAGAACTGCAAGGTTTCCTGGATGGAGTGAAGAAAGGACAAGAGCAAGTTCTCGGGTAACAGATAATGCAGTGGTGTAAGTTGATCAGCAGAGTTGTTGATCTCTGATGAGTGGAATTAATCTTTGGAGAGTTTCTGTGGATTCCAGGGACCTGTCTATGATCCTGTGTGACCCGTTTGCCTGTAATACCCTGGTCTTAAGTATCATGAGGAACCTGCAAGAGCTGCTGAGTCAGGACTCTTTACCCAGAGTAAGCATAGTGCAGAACACAGGTGAAATGATGCACATGTCGTGATGTCCTGCTGATTGACAGTGAGTGGCTGTGACGTTGCTAAAAGCATCGCAAGCAATGCATCAAAGAAAAGGAAGATGACTGCTACGAAGCAAGAAAACTTCAAATATCACGTACAAATACGAACAGGGATGAAATGATCTAATAGTGTAACTATAAAGGCAAGTTTTGGCAAGACATAAAGAGTCTTTCTTAATTCCAGTGCAGTACTCCCTGTAAAATGGGCATTCCATGCAGCTAATTCCCATGTTTAAATTGTCAACAATGTCAGCTTCACATGAAAAGTGGCATTTTTGACAAATAGTAACGAATGACAATGACAACAGTCACAAGCACTCATACAGACTCCTTCATGGTCATGACAGGTGTTGTCATGGCTATAATGGTGTCATGTCAGTTTTGTGCACACATCTTCAAATGAAGTGTTTCTTGTTTGATGTAGTTTTTTTTTTTTACAGAGTTTCAAATTGTGTTTTTTTGTTTGTTTGTTGTTTTTTTTTTAACAGGACAGTCCAGACCTGATGCTGCTGCTGAGGATGCTGTCCCTGGGTCAAGGAGCATGGGACATGATTGACAGCCAGGTCTTCAAAGAGCCTCGTTTGGTACGTACACTCTGTCACCTCAGCTGTATTTGTGCATCGTATTTGTGATAAAGATGTAAATGATAAGGATTGGCTAAATTTTTTTGACCCTCTTCTAATTAGAATTTAAAAACACAAGAAGCTCTGAAATTTGTAATGAGTCTTCAATAATTTTAGGTCACCAAGCAAACTGAAGCAGTTTAGTGTGTACAGAAGCTCAGTTTATTGAGTTGTATCTTTACATTGAAGCAGCATTTCGATGACATTCAGGGGGATTTGATTCACTCATCAGAGACTTGTTCAATTAAATTAACATGCAGACACTGTTTAGCTGTTAGAAATATGACTGTCTCTCAAGTTTCAAGCAAAGCGCTATTCACTCAATAGAATGTAATAGTAAAACTTGGCATCAGAAGTAAGTGAAATTGTCAGAAGCCAAACAGTTATTTAATGCAAAGAAGAGCATTTTTAGCAGCAAATGATGCATTGTTAGACTGAAGGTGTCTAAGGTGATGCATCAAGTTTTGTTCATCGACAGACACAGAAAAGAAGCTTCTTTACAGATACAGAAATGACTAAATATAGAACCCAAGAGTGGACACCTGCACTGAAACGACTCCACTCTGATCAAGGAGAAGCAGCACTTCATTCTTAAGAGCTGTGCTCCACCTTTTGGTTTACATTTTTGTGAAGGATTCATAATGCAGCAGGATAATGAGCTGAACATACCTCAGACCTTTGACCTAAAGACCAAAGGGTGCTGATTGTCATGGACTTCCCTCCACAGTCACCTGACCTGAATCCCACTATACATCTATGGAGCACTTGACACACAGTGATTCATTGTTTGATAATACCAAACAATCCTGAACATGACAAGAAGCTCTTTGTAACATTGTCGCATCGTGCTGAAAACATGGCTTATTACTGTAGGTCTGAAACAACTGGTAGAACCCATGCAGCTAAAGTGTTAATCTCATTAAAGTAAAAGGTGACAAACACATACTGAGATATTCTTAGATTCATGAACATTTTTCACAAATTCTGCTTTTTACTTAAATTGTTAATCTGATTTCATTTGGATTTAAACATTTTTCACGAGGGGAGTTTTGGACCTCACTATAGGTTTATGTTATTTACATTTCAGCCAAGTGGCACCTTCTTGTTTTGCATAATTGGGAGGTGATCAGATTCAGGTGTTGAGGATTTGTGAGGACGCTTACAATTTTGAATCATGTTCATCATGACCAAATTTCAGTTTTCTTAGTTTTTGTGGTGTGATGTGTCAGGCTTAATGTATTAAACTGTAGACAATCAATCTTCATAGTAAATCTCAATTTTTGATCATAGACAAACTGTTCATTTTGGATTAATGCAAACATTATTAGGACAACAGTTTAGGTCACAAATGGTTGTTCATTTGTTTGCCTGTGCACCCACCTTCAGGATTTGGAGGTGGTGACCCGCTTCCTGCCTGCAATGATGTCAGTGGTTGTTGACGATCACACCTTCATTGTAGAACAGAAGCTTCCCAGCGAAGAGAAGACCTCAGTGTCGTACCCCACCACTCTGCCAGACGCCTTCAACAGGTAGAATGCCAGTTCAGTTCAGTTCAGTTTTATTTATATTTTACATGTGTCATCTCAAGGCACTTCAGATAGTAACAATGACCTTATTCAAATGTAGAGAAAACCCAAGAAACCCAAAGGATTCTCAATGAAAGGAACAGAGAGGCATAACATACCATGACTATATAGGGAGTAGTTTTTATTCAGTCAGTTTACTGCTTTGTAAATTGAATGTTTAATGAGTTTTCAGACACAAGCAATTTGCAGTGGGAGCTTAAAGCAGACATTGTTTAATATTTCTCTACAATAAGCTTTTTCAACTCAGAAATTACAGAAGACTAATCCAACTGATATCTGAAATCTGAGAAATTTTATGTGCAAATACAGGCTAACAACTACATCCAGGTACAAAACCAACTCATCACGTTTTGTAGTTAGAAATGGTTTACTTGATTTACATTGTGATACATGCCTTACTTTATTCTTTGTTGCTTTCATCAGATACCTACAGGAGAACAGGGTGGCTTGTGAAATGGGGCTCTACTATGTCCTCCATATCGCCAAACTGAGGAACAAGAATGCCTTACAGAGGTTACTACCTGCTCTTGGTGAGTGCTGCTCTTCTCCTGAATTATAGGTAAAATATATCTTAAAGAAGCCCTAAATTAGATTCTGAAATCTGAAACCTGGGCTGCAAGGTGGCGCAGTTGGTAGCACTGTTGCCTCGCACCAAGACATTCGCCGGTTCGTATCCCGGTGGGGGCAGCAGGATCGTTCTGCGAGGACTTTGCATGTTCTCCCCGTGCAGCGTGGGTTCTCTCCGGGTTCTCCGGTTTCCTCCCACACAGTCCAAAAACATGTTGAGGTCAATTTGTGATTCTAAATTGTCCGTAGGTGTGAATGTGAGTGTGCTTGGTTGTCTGTCTCTAAGTGTAGCCCTGTGATAGACTGGTTACCTGTCCAGGTGAACCTGCCTTCATCCTGAGTCAGCTGGGATAGACTCCAGCCCCCCATGACCCTGGTGAGGGTTAAGCGGTGTATAGATAATGGATGGATGGAATCTGAAACCGTATCCAAAATGCTAAAGTAACGCCTTCGTTTCCACACGATTTCCATCAACTTCTGATATCGATTATATTACAAAAACTATTGTGATGTGGCTTTTTTTGGTATGCTACTTTTTTTGATGTTTTTGTTTGTTCATGTTTGTACTAGGTTCCCTGCTAAATTGCATGTTTGTTTTTTTGTTAAAATGATATCTACCCCTTTGAACCCCAAGCAGTTTGTGAGTGTCACGTTATTCTTACAAGGTTTTTTACTGCAATATGTTGTACCTCCATGGGAACAGCATAACCATGAGAAGAGACTGCGAAATGTCTTCTCTGCAGTGTGATACAGTTATAATGAAAAAAATCATTAAAAAAAAAAAAACAAGTGTTACCAATACTAGATAAAATAGTGACTAAAAACTATAGATGTTTCAGCACTTATATTTTTAATTTGCTTCCATACTTGTCCCCTCTCTGCTCTGTTTGAACACAGCCTGCAGTTCAGCTGAAAAGTTTTAGAATGTGACGGTTGTTCGCAGCTGAGTCAGCAGAGGATGGCTTCTCAGTTGACTTGAGAAGTTCTGTTTTTTTTTTTTTTTTTTTTGTAGAATCTGGTGCAAGTGGTTTTGGTAGACATGTAGGATAAAGTGAGCTGAATGAAAACATGATTCAAAGTTTCCATTTGCTTCATTTGAGTCTTTGAGGGTGATATTTCTGTTGATGTTCTGCTGTTCCTCCACAGTGGAAACCTATAATGACATGGCCTTTGGTGACATCTTCCTGCACCTGCTGACTGGACACCTCACCCTGCTCTCTGACGAGTTTGGATCTGAAGAGTTTTGTTCAGTTGTCTTTGATGGCTTTCTCCTCACATCTTTCTCCAGGTAGTATGACAAATTGTTCATTATCATTGTAGTCTGTTTTACTGCAGAATCAGTATCAACACAAATTGGACTGAAAAAGACACAAGAGTCTAATGACCCACAAGTTGATATGATATATGAAAGTACAGACTTACTACTACTACTACTCTTCATGGTGTTTCTTGACATGTTGCGTTTTCTGTCTGAATATCTTCCAGTAAAGAAAATGTCCACAGACACACCCTTCGCTTGTTGGTGCATCTACACCATAAAGTGCTTCCATCGTATATGGAAACCTTGATGAAAACTCTCGAACCCCCAAAGCAGGTATGCTTAATGTTTATGTACAATTAGCTTGTGCTTAGAAAAATACACAGAAGTTGTAGAGCTGGGCGGAATCAGGAAGAGATCTCCCTCTTCTACACTTCCACCATGACATTTCTGAAAGCTGTCAGCTTGTGTCTTATCACAATAGAAAATCAGATTATAAAATATGTCTAGAGGGGCACTTCAGGCAGCATTTGGACCATTTTACTCTCTGATCTTGTAGATTTATTGTAAATCTAAGTAGTTGTAATTTCTCAGCCAATTTCAGGCATTAACATACACACAGTGGCACAGACTTCAATGTATTATTCTTTATGTTTGATTGTGTTTTTTTTAGACAGTTTAAATGTAGACTGAGACAAAGACAAATGTCAGTGTGTTGTATGTGCTGACCGTGTGTGTGATGCTGTGACTATAGTGCAGTGAGCCGCTGAAGGAGCTGTACACTCAGCTGACGGAGAAGCTGGAGGCCCAGAAAAAGAGTCCTCCACTGCCCGATGAAGCTCCATCCCTGGACCTGGGCCTGCACCCAGTCACTGTGCCTACCACTGCTTCCACCCCAACAACGCCTCTCTGAGGGGCCGTAGAAACAGAGAGAAAGCCACGATTCTTATTCAGTGTCAGACTGTAAAGACAGCCTCCTGCTGGCTCGTGATTGTTCAGACAGGACATTTTACATTTGTTTGTTGTATGATTTTTTTTTTCATGGAGTTTTAGTTTCTTTAGATGTTTGTCTTCAAACTCTGAGTAGTCGGCTAACTATATTTCTCAATAAACAATTTTTTACAAACTGTGTCTTATTGCATTATTGTCTAGATATACAGTCTTTGTTATGTAAGTGGGCTGTTGGTGTGAACTGTGTCAGGAGTGCAAGAAGTCTGAAAATATATGTTGTGGTGCTGTGTTTCAAAATTATAGTCAGAAAGTTTTTGTGCGACATTTGCATGCAGGGAGACAAGCACTGTCCTTAAAATGGAAAATTCACCAAAAAAAGGTGCATGGCAGCCTTACTGCATGATTTAAGTCCCTGTCAAAACTTTTACATTTTTCAGTGTGGTGGGTTTGCTGTCCTGGAGGTGGTTGTCGTTTCCTGTAGTGAAGGCTCACACATAGATGCAGCACAGCACGATAGAGCCATGTGAAATACACCAGAGGGCTGTACTACGAAGCGAGATTAGTGGGTTAGCGAGGTATGATGAGCTAAAAGCCAGAGTTTTGTGCAGGCTGATGACAGGTTGCGGGCGACGATATATCATATACCACCACAACGACCGAATATTTGGATATTTGGATGTTGGGGTCCAGCCATACTGTACATATCATGCTGCCATGGGAACCCAACATCCTAAGCTGGCGACGCAGAAATCACATAAATATGTTTTAATGTTTGGCTCTGATGTGCTGTCAAGTGTGTTTAAACTGCTGGTACTGCAGCTGATAGAACACATTAGAACATGAATTATTCTGCTGGTATTTATTACAGAGAATATTCAATCAATAACATTAATTTCGCTCTGATTGGACCACAAATTAAAGCGATTTCCTGCATTATAGGACAGTGTTAGACCTGAATGAGCTTCAGTACAAGATCATGTTTAAATGTATGAAGTTTAAAGTTTAATTTTAACGTGCAGCTGTCAGTTGGAAATAAATCGGTAAAATATTATATATGAACACGTTTAACGGTTTTTTGTTTGTTTGTTTGTTTTATTATTATTTTTTTTTACCAGCATTCGTGTCTTGCACCATTTGCAGTAGCGGTGCTTTTTACCGTCATATTTTTTTAAAGCTATATATATTCCTCATTACTCTCCGTTAAAACGTGTTGAGTGTAGCAGCTGGACACGATTGGTTCATTTCAGAGACTGTATAAAAGATGGACGTAGCTACCGTGATGTCACCCGTTGGTTTCTGCACTGAGAACATGAAGCCAGGGTTTCTAACTTCCAGAAACAAGCCCTACTGGCGTGGAAACTGATTTACAAGCATAACTTTTTATCAACCAACCTGTACATATGGAAAAATGAAAGTATTCTGTCTAAAAACAAGTCACTGTTTTATCAAAAAGGGTTTGACCATGGTATCATCCTAGTAAGTCAACTTCTTAATACAGAAGGGCAGCTGCTGTGTTACAATGAATTTCTTTCTTAATTTCAGTTACCAGTTTCACCAAAGAATATGCCATAGTTTTTGATGCTATACCAACTTGGTTGGAGGTCCTCCTCAGAGGCTCAGGAGTCTCTAACAAGGACTCACTCAGCAGTGCCATCGTCATTGATGGAATAGATATCACAAAGAAACGCTGTACCAATAAATATATAAGAAACTGCTCACAAATTACAACTCTGCCACCAGGGCAATTCTTCTGGAATTCTCAATATCAACTGGAACAAAGCATGGTTGGTTGGTGAAAGGTTCTGTGTTGGAAACAAAGTAAAGGACGTTTCTTTCAAAACAGTGCACAACATCTATCCAGCAAAAAAGACTCTGGAAAGGTTTAAAATTGATCTGGACTTTCTCTGTGTTTTTTGTGGAAGGGAAGACAAAACAGTCCAGCACCTGTTTTATAAATGTATGTACTCTAAAATATTCTGGATGGACATTCAACACTTCATAAGAAGAACAACAGGACAAGCCATCACTCTACAGGAAAAGGACATTTTTATCTTTTTTGAAAACAATAAAATGGACAAAAACACAGCATTTTTGTACAACTGATACTGTTCATGACCAAATTCCACATTCACAAGAAAAAATGAGCAGAATCCAAATCCGGCCTGGAACAATTCACCCAAGAACTCCACCAATATGCAACGTCAATAAAAGACAGTAAAAATACAAAAGCCATGAAAACAAACTGCATCTTTGAGAGGCTCAATATAGCCCCACTCTAAGAACTATAACAGACAGTATTTAGGTACATTACTGGCAAGGTTTATTTCTCTTGTTTGGGTGTTGTTTTTGTTTTGTTGGTTCTTTCTTTCCCCTTTTTTTCTGACCCTTGGTACCCCTGGTTTTTTGTTGTGGTAATAATTACCTATGTATATAATGTGTACATGATGGTATGATGATGTAATGCATATTATGCCAAGATAAAGCACTGGGGAAAAAATAATTTAAAAATGAAGCCAGGGTTTTGCTACTTCCTGGTTGACATCTTGGATTTTTGGAGCCAGTGATGCAAAATTTTTCTTCTTCTTCTTTTCCAATTCAAGTCTATGGGAGCCAG
>NW_007577817.1:356738-360022 GCF_000690725.1 Stegastes partitus
AATTAATTTTAAATTATATTCTGTTTATGACATTGTGCTGCAACCTGAGACTTGAACAATGTTTTTATATTTCATCTTAGCTGCTGCCAAGTTCTCTTCTCCCCCACCAGACTGCACCTAAATGAAATAAATTCATTGGCTACCATTCAGTTTTCCTGTAATATTATTGTGATTGCAAAGGACGACATTTAAACTTACGCATTGACCTGAGCAGTAATGTTCTCCATGACGTATCCCTCTGTTTTGCAGCTGCAGCGGTGTTGCACTTCTTTTTAAATACGCGTTCAAACTTGCCATATGAGCGCATTAAGATTTCCAATTGTAGTGGGTGAAAAACGCAGCCCTCTGCTTTCTCGTTACCATGGTGACTCGTCAACTCGGGGCTCCATTGATGGTGGCTTTTTATAGTTGTGGTGCACGCGCTTAACTCCAGGTGAATCTACTCTAAGTTGATTAAAGTAACTCAAATCCACTGTTCTGGAACCAGAGACTCAGAGTTTCCTATTTCAGAGTCGAGCAACTCAAAGTTCAGGATTAGACTTAGAGTTTGTTGAACCTGCTTCGTGAAACGGACCCCTGCTCATAGCTTCTCCACATGCATGTTAGGAATGGAGACATCCTTTTCAGATAGCATTGTGAGATTGATTTTCAGGTCACAAGTAGGAGGAGAAGGAGTCTCAAAATAGAGAAACAAGATGAGCCTGGTGTATCCATGTCCACACCAGATGATATCTGGAGACTACCTGCAGTATTAATATGTGAAGTAATGCTTGGGTAAATATTTAATTTGAAATGGGTTTGCCAGGAAAGCTGCAGTCACCTGCAGATGATACTGCAACAGGTACTTGCAATACATTACTTATTATGTATCATACCAACCAAAGCACTCCCAGCTGCAATGCTTTTTCACCTGGCAAAAATTGCTTGGGCAGACAAAGCCGAAAACTGCTCTTTCCACCAACAAATTTTTCCCTTTTGCTAAACCTTCTGGGTCATGTGACTCACAATAAAAACTGTTCAGAAGCAGAAAAAACATCATCCATATAACAAGAGCAACATATTAGGTTTAACAAATTACTCAAATACTTTAAGCTCAGTGTATTATAACTGTCAAAAGATGAAAAACACAGTCAAGAACCTTTTAATTTAGAGGACCTTGATAAGTAAGTGTCTCGAATAAAGTGCTCAGTGAATTTCCTGTTTAAAGGTCCCATTTTGTAAACATACATTTTTACTGTGTTTTGAGGTGTAAAGTATAAGGTATTAAGACATGAAGACATTTTGCTCCACAAAATCTAAACCCAACCACATATAATAGGAGGTTATCAACTTTTTTTTTTAACATTCACCACATTACACACAAAACTGACCAGTCATTTGCAGCCTATTTCAGTCCATCCATCCATCCATTATCGATACACATCTTAATCCTCATTAGGGTCGCGGGGGGGGGGGGCTGGAGTCTATCCCAGCCAACTTGGGGCAAAGCCAGGGGACACCCTGGACAGGTCGCCAGTCTATCACAGGGCTACACTTAGAGACAGACAACCAAGCACACTCACATTCACGCCTACAGACAATTTAGAATCACCAAATAACCTCAACATGTGGGAGGAAGCCGGAGAACCCGGAGAGAACGCAGCACGGGGAGAACATGCAAACTCCACGCAGAAAGATCCCGGTCCCACTGGGACTCGAACCGGCGACCTTCTAGCTGGGCAACAGTGCTACCAACTGTGCCACCTTGCAGCTATTTCAGTCCAGCGAAACATATATTTGTTTAACTGATCAATGCAGACGGTATAATGTAACAGCTCTGAAACTTACAACTACATACATTCAAACATAATGAGAAGTGCACTTGGGTCTGACACATATTGAAGGTCATCACTGCAGTATTTGACCATATCAAAATAAAATGAATGTTATTGACTGAATATTTCTGTGATAACAGTCTAATCCATTTCCTATTTTGTGTTCCATTAGCTGCAGTACCAGCAGTGTAAAACTGNGGACGTAGTGATATTGCAGGTTTTTGACACTTCCGGGTTGGCTTCATTTTTCAGGGCCGGTTGCTACGTCCATCTTTTATACAGTCTATGGTTCATTTAGTGCAGAAGAAGAGTCACGTGAAGCGCCCCTTTTTATGTGAAAGCGCACAGAGTCTGAAGCAAAAAGCCTGAGTTGAAAAAGTTGATAACCACCTTTGTGATACCCATAATCTCTGGCTGGGGCTTTTGGTTTTGTCGATTCGGCTTACACGAAGAAGCCTGGCTATGTCAAACTTGCTTCGTAGTATACCCCTCTGGGGTCCGTTTCACGAAGCAGGTTTAGTGAAAACTCTGAGTCTGTTAACCCTGAAATGAGGGAAACTCTGAGTTTTCCATTTCACAAAGGGAGGTATCTCAAACCAGAAGAAGAGGGGTAACTCTAGTCTGTTTCACAGAGAGAGGTAACTTAAGACCTCGGTCAGTTACCGTAGTAACAGACTCTATGAACCTAACCTGGTCGGGACAGGTTTTTCTCAATAAACCTCGAGTTTCTCTCTGTCTCCGCCCTCTTTCATCCACACACACTATGTGATTTCCTCATTCATTCATTCAGTCAGCAGGCGAGTTTTGGCGTAGCCTAGTTCTGCCTTCTGTCAAAAATTTGTACTATAACGTATTTATTTTTTCATTTAGACTCACCATTTTGATGGTTTTTTAAATTAAAAAATCGCTGAATTTTTGCAGTTTCCCATTCAAATGCTTGGAAGAGAAGCCGGTGAGGCAGAAGTGGCTGAGCCTCATCTGGGATTGCGCAATCCCTCGGTACCTGTGCTGGCTGCCATGCAGTGACAACGTGCTGCTGTCTGGATGTTGTCAGTAAAATGGTTCCAACACATTTAATATATGAACTGATTTTCCATAGTTCAGATGATGTATATAATAATTTACAGTGTTTTTTTGCTACCAACTGTATGTGTGTAATGTGTTTCTTGTGCTGAGCGATCATAAAGCAGCTGAGAAGCGGTTCCAGGTGAGGCAGGCAGTTCTCCGGCCTCATGGCAGCGGGCGCCCTGATCCCAGGCATTCTTCTTGTGACTCGGCGGCTGCTGAGTGAGTGACAACAACTTAGCAGCTTACAAAAAAGTAATACATATTTTTGTCCAGAAGCTGTGCATGGACTTCATTTATAGGTAAAGGTGAGACTGCAATAATGAATGAATGAAATGAAATTAATGAAAAATACTTTATTTATCCCAGAAGGGAAATTCAATAAATTTATAATAATAATAATAA
>NW_007577817.1:360371-363948 GCF_000690725.1 Stegastes partitus
GTCGGTCATGCTTTTCATTTACATTGCATTGCTAAAGTTGTGCTAACCTAGCTTAAGTTACTCCCTGTCTATGTAAGCAATAACATCGCTGTAGTTATGCCAACCTAGCATAGCGTTAGCTAAAAGCTTAACAGCCAGTAATAACTGCAGAAATAACGTAAGTGTACAAAATATTTTAGAGTACAGAACGACCGTTCATCACTCTGTCAGCTTGTTATTAATAATATCAATGTTAGTTCAAATGCTAAAGGTATGTTTTGATAATCCATGAATCTAACAGTGTGGATAAAATAAATGCAGGACTTTAACATTGGCTGGAAATCACAATATGGTGGAGGTCTGCGCTCTCAGAGTGCTTTTCTAGTTATTGATATGATGCTTGTTCACTAGTTTCTCACTGGATTTATCTTTAAAAAATGTGTTGTTATTGTTGTCAATGTGACCACAATCATTATTATTATCTTTGCTTTATTTTTAGTTTTTTTTTTAACNAAATGAATGTTATTGACTGAATATTTCTGTGATAACAGTCTAATCCATTTCCTATTTTGTGTTCCATTAGCTGCAGTACCAGCAGTGTAAAACTGACTTGGCAGGAAATCAGGAAGAAGCATAGAAACATATTTATGTTTTTTTCTGCATCATCAGCTGAACACATGCAAGTTACCGTGGCAATGCAATGCACACAGTGTACAATTACTGTATCTGCTTCATTCAGTGGTAACAGTAGCTTTAAGCTGAACAGATTTGTAGATATAACAATTAAGTTGACACTTGATGTCAACTTCAAGTACACTGTCTAAAAGCAGGATTCAGAATAGAAACAACCCTCCACAGCTTGAGTGACCATTATGAAGCCTTTTATGGTTTTAACAGATTTATTAAAAATCCAGGCAACAGCTGGAAGACACTGACAATTATGCATAAATATAGATACAAACATTATTCACAAACTATGACTATGATGTGAAATCCAGTCAGTCGAGCTGAATAAAACCTCAAGTCAGGGTGACCTGCCTTACTGTATAACTATTTAAAGACATCAGATTTAGAAATTAGTTGGCAGGTACAAAACCAACATACATTCAGCAGTGGAAGTAAAAGAATACAAAACACAATTTCTGGACGAAGCCTGCAGTCATTACACACAGGATATCAAAGTAACAAATGATCAAACATGGTAAAAATCATAAGAAGCTAACTGGATCACACTTGTCCTTACAAAGCTCTATGTAGACAACATGCTACAGTAATGTCTGGATTGTTCACGACCATCATTACACTGAACACTAGCCAGAAGAAAATTAAAAAGATTTTTAACCAGAAAAGATGACTTCAGCCGTTCGCACTACAAAATCGTCAGGAACAAGTAAAGACATCAGACTAAATTATGCATGAGATGGTTTGTTTCATACATATAACTGTAAATCTTGACATCACAGATGCCATCAAAGAGATTTTTAAACACAACTAAAAACTTAACTCCTGTTCACTGCAAACAGAATAGTAAATAAAATTATGTTTCTCTTTCATTTTATTCAAAGTGCTGACACGTACAACAAAACATAACGTTAAAAAGACTGCTGATTGGCTGCAGTTGGTTTGGAGGAGAGAAGACCTCCAGTTAGACAAGTGAAGATATTTGTTGAGCGGGAAACAGAGCTAGAGGTCAATTCAAACTAATTTCCAATCAAAATGCTGATTCTCTTACACTAAGAAAGTCTGAAATATACACAAAAAGAGGTGGCCTAACACCAGCTTTCTCACACCAGGTGACATTAGGCCTCTGTCTTGCAGTGACTCTATCTACGTTGCTTTCAGCTTTTTAAAATAGCAGGACTCCTATTTTGGAAATGCAACAACTTGATACATAAATTGCAGTTTCAATAATAGTCAACATTTTCTTGGATATCAGTGAATTGATTGCCGTTCTGGATTCTGCTTCTTCATCCACCTCATGTGTTGCAACTCTCATCATAAGAAGGAGGAGCCTCTGTAACAGACAGACACCATCAGACCAGCTGCTTAGCACTCAAACACCGTTACATATCACTTAATTAGTCGTTGAATTAGTCGTCTTGTCTTGTAGTGGCAACAATTAGCCAAATATATAGCCAAAATGCTTAAGACATTATTTTGATCAATATTAAGATCACAATACAAAAATCAATACACTTTCACATTTAAATAAAGACAGCACTGTTTTCATGTTAATGCTGTGCTACATTTCTGCCAATGCCAATACAGCAGAAGCTGCTCGTCAGCTGTGCACAGAGAGCCTCGAGTCTCCACTCAGGTACTGCAGTCGCTCAAAAATTACTCTGAAAAGAGTAAAACAACCAAACTGACACCAAGTGATTTTATCAACATGAGCTTTCATCTATGAGCAGAGCATTTTAAATGTCAATATTGCATTTGACTTTGTTATTTTAAATATGAAAAGCCAAGAATCATGGATGTGATAAATAAAATAATTTGAACTGATTGGAAGTATTGTTGGCATTTTCACCATGTTCAGTGGTTTAGTGGGATGGTAGAAAAAGAACCCACATTATGGTAGCGCAAGAGGACACTGCTCTGATACATTAGTTAGTGAAAATCATGAATAATAAAAGTGAAATGCATTCAAATGTTGCATGTCAGATCTGGTAAGAATAGAGGGAGGGTCTAACAAAAGATTATTCAGGAAATGGTGTTTTTGTAATTTTGACTCATTCAAGCTGCTACAATTTTTTTTTTCTATCTCTGCAGTACTTCAACTTTATAAAAGTCCAACAATAATCAATTTCAGTTGATTTCAATATTTTCCAATGACTCCCAGAATCAAGGTAATTTGGGGGGAAATGAATTGCCTTGATTTAAAGTTGCATGACCCATACAGTCCAAATTAACTGGAAATAAGTCAAGTCAATCTAAACCAGAATTCTCCCTCAACAACTGGACTGAAGTTGCACAACAGGTAAGTCACAAATGTAAGCTGGATTTTTGACTTGGGCATCAATGCTAGTAAGCTATGCCAACCAACCTTGTGGATAAGCAGAAGTGTCGTAGTTGGGAGGCACGATGAGTGGTGCTGGCATTGAATTGGCGGTGTTAAGAGGAGGGTAAAGGGTTGTTGCCCCTGCAGAGCCACTGAAAGAAGGCCCGCTGGGGACAGTGGCAGGCCCACTGGGCAGCTGGCTCTGGGAGAAAAAGAGACCTGGAGCATAGCTGAAAGCATTGGGTGACACCAGCTGAGACTGACGCTTGTTGGGAAGGTCATCATTCATCTGGGTCCCACCCTCTGCCCCCAAGTGGTCCTCAGCTGGAGGAGCACTGGGGGAGTTGTGGGAGGACATCCTGGAGCGAGGGGCGGGACGGGGAGCAGGCTTTGGGGCAGGGCGAGGGGGCAGTGTGGGCGTGGAGGCAGAGGCAGAGGTGTCTGGTGTAGAAGTAGAGGTTGGTGCATCTTCAGTGGAGGGAGGGGCTGCTTTTTTGGAAGGACGCAGTTTTTTGTCGAGTGAGACATTACCGATGTGGATGGGTAATGTAAGCTGGACGTCAGGAGACTTCAGATTGACCTGATTCATCAGAGGAA
>NW_007577817.1:365458-373544 GCF_000690725.1 Stegastes partitus
TGGATGGTCTGTTTTTGCTATTTTGCTTATATATGTAGCAAGTATTGTTGATTGTTTTTCTCATACCACTGTTAATTTTGTTTGTTTTCTGGTACATCTGTGTCATTTTTTAAAAATCCTTTAGCTTCAATAATAATTACACAAAAATACCTGATTTCTCAGAATCCCAAACAAGAGATAAATCAGTCACTACAGTATTAATAAGGGAAAAAGTGCCCCTTCCTTTAACTTTTTGCTGCTGTATATATAATTTTCTTACTTTGACATAATATTCAATCTTTATAAGCTCACAACCAGCAAGGGAGGACTGAGGGAGAGGAGGAACAATGATCTGCTCCTTCCACTCCACCTCCTTGCCGGCCTTCACCACGCCTCCCTCCACCTCTGCTATCGTCCTCACATCGTGGGTGGGCTTCTTCGTCTCATAGGTCACTCTCTGAAAACACACATTGACAAGGTGATTCATAAACTGGGCTCAGTGTGTGGTGACTGCAGAATACAGAATGTCAGGAATTTCCAGTTACTGTCAAAGACAGAGATTTTTTACTGTGTTCTAGCAATAGACAGGATATGCACTCTGATTTAAAAGGTATAAAGTAAATAGCAGCAAACATACTTAGTTGAGTTTTGACACCTTAACTGAATACAGCAAATAATACACAATCAAACATATAATTTGGGCTACGGCATCTAGCAGGATATGGTCAGAGAGCTTAGCTAAAGCTAGTGATTCATATCTGTTTTGACCTGCACAATCTAAAACTTTATCATAAAAGTATTAATAACTGTTTTTTTTGTTTTTAGTTTTTTTTTTTAGTTGAATGAGCGGACATTCTCAGTCCTAAAGCAGATTAAAACTTATGTCAGAAGTACGACTGGACAGACCCGATTTTCAGCAATAGCCTCCATGGCGATAGAAAAGGACTTGGAACTGAAATGCATGAATTGCCTGCTCAACAGAGTGATTGAACTCTTTGGGAGCAGAGAAATAGGATGTAGTTTGTGTTAAATAATCACAAGTTTTAGTGAGTAAAATGAATTCTATTTACATTTATACATATATATTTGTCATTCTTTTGGGTTAATATTGATGCTCCTGCTAGATGTGATGTGTACAAGGTGTGTCAGAAAAGTTCCAGGACTGGTGTTACAAACAATACATTTCAAACCCAAACTACAAACTACGAGTTTTCTCCTTCAGATGATCCACCAGCACATCCAAAGAGATCCTGTGGCGTTTACTTTGTTCAGTGCGCCAGAAGAGGCGAGAATTGTGATAGGACAAGTGGTGGCTGCTTCACCATGACAACGCGCCTGCTCACAATGCCCTGAGCATCCGACAGTTCCTGGCTGAGAAGAACATCGCCGTGCTGGAGCAACCTCCCTATTCGCCCCACCTGGCTCCGTGGGATTGTTTTCTTCCCCCTATGCTCAGACATGGATGATATCAAGATGGCTGTGACGATGGAGCTGCGGAAGATCCCGGAAGAATCCTTCCAGGAGTCCATGGTGGCGTGACAGAGAAGGCTGGAAAAGTGCATTAGACTCCAGGGGGATTACTTGAAAGGGGACAACTTGTAGTTTGTCTTTGAAATATATCTTTTGTGACACCAGTCCTGAGACTTTTCTGAAACACCTCATGTGGCGCAGCTGTGGCTGCAGTGAAAGGAGACTTGTTGAATTGTTTTAATTCAGTGTCTTGCTTTAGCGATGTCATTCATTGTCGCTTCATGAGATACCCGTCTGTGATGCAACATCCTGTTATGCTGCCTTTCTGTATAATACTGATAGTTTCTGTAGCCATGGCATCATAATGATGATATTAAGAGGTGGTTTGATCCAGGTAGGACGCCACTGAAAGCCTGGGTGTAAAATGCACGGCCTGCCATTGCATTCAATTAAGGCTTTGGTGATATGTAAATATAAATAAGTTGAGCCTTTACCTTAGCAATTCACAAAAAAGGACTAACACAGTGCAACATAAAACAGCTTCCAGTCACATCCAATAACATGGAATCTATTGCATTTAACCACAAGCTCATATCAACCCATCTACCATATACCACCCATGTAGCTCTACTAGCCGCTATAAGGTATGCAATTTTTTTTTATTACTCTCAGATATTTTGAAAAAATCTAAATGGGCTACACAGAGGTAAAAAGACATCACTAAAAATGATAAATCAGCAATAGAATGTAGACCATTATAAAAGTTTGCTCTGACCTGCACCAGGCTGGCTGCCATGTTGCCTGTGGTCTTCCCAGACTGGTTGTGTATGTTGGCCGTCACCTGGATTATCTGGCCTGTTGTGTAGCCCTTCATGTCAGTGTGGGCCTTCAGGACCATTGTGCCTGTTTTCACTAGCATGTAAGTGAACTGCTGGGTCACTGCAGATGAACTGATATCCTGCATGAAAAATGGTTGAGATAGACGATACACATGTTTGTTAAAGTTTGTTAGTAAGTTCAACATTCTTAGTTACTTTGGACTCAATAGATCTGTCCATTTTCCACATAACTTAGAGAAAAAAAAAAAGTGTTGAGTTCAAAAACATACCCGCCAACATAGTTGTCCATTTAATCCACAACTGACATATTGTAGTTTCGCTGGTGGTTGTATGCTGAAACTATTTTTTTTTGTCAAACAGCAGCACCCCTGTGCAGTGTCTTTGCCCCTGGCAACTGTCACAGCTAGTTTGAAGAGGTGTGGACTTATCAAGTTCTACGACTTTGGACTCCAAAGGTTTGATTTCAACACTTTTGGCTCTTGACATATTTAAGGTCTATCTTGTATAGCAAACCAGGTCTTCACATTTCTGACAGTGAACTTTGAATCTGTCAGAAGCACACTTCATTGACATTAAAACATTCAATGAAGCAGATATATTATTTTTTAGTTTTCACTGGTTCAAATAATACAATTAAATTGATCACATTTTATTAATTGTTGCTCATTAACTTCAATGGTGCACATTACCCACCAAACAGACAGAATACAACTTTTGTCTGCCATTGTATCTGCTTAATGCCCTCTCAGCAAGCTGCTGTCAGTTCCTGGCCAAAGCTTATTGGTGTGGTACAAGAGTCACTAATACTATGTGTTCTGTAGTTCAACAAACCTAGTGGAGTGCACTCGTCTAGTGAAGAACAAATGCTGCCCCATGTGAATTTCAGCTGTTGGAAGCTCACTGTTCCATTCACTATCATCAATATCATATCATCAGTATTTAAAGCAAGTAGCTTATTAAAAATAATATGTGCCAAGTCATTAACCTCCAGCTGCTCCTTGCAGTGTGTTGGGTTATATATTCAGTCAGTGTTTTATCATCATCATCATTGTCATCGTGTTTACAGATGTACACTAGTAAATTTAGACAAACTTAATATTTGGGCCTAAACACCTCAGAAACATCATCTAACCATCATATAACAGTTACTGTGGATGGCATTGTCTTGGCCTCCAGGAACCTTGGAATTATTTTTGATTAGGATATGTTATTTAGCTCACACATAAAACAATTCGCTATGCCACCCTTTGTTAAAATGATGCTGAGAAACTAACCCAGGCATTTGCTACTTCTAGGCTGGACTACTATAATTCCTTATCATCAGGAAACCTCAAATGTATCCAAATCCCTATAGTAAGGACACTGAGAGGAGTTAGCATAAGGGAGATCCTATTCCTCTCGTATTAAGCTTTGTTTGCTGGCTGCCTGTAAAATCCATCATATTATCCCAAAAGAGCACTCCCCTCTCAGAGTACAGGTTTAGTTGGTTTATGTGCACTGCACCGTGTAAATCTGCAAAGACAAAGAAAGTCTCTCCAAGTTGTGGTTCTTAAGCATTTCCAAAAGCAGAATAGGAGGTAGAGTTTTCAGCTATCAAACTCGTCTGCTGTAGAACCAGCTCCATGGTTGGGTGTGAGAGGCAGACACCTCCTCTGCTTTAGGAATTTGGCTTAAAACTTTCATTTCTGATGAAGCTTACATTTAGAGCTGGCTCAGGTCATCCTTAATCACCTCGATGCTAGTGATATACTTTCCACATCTGCAAGTACCCAAAAGTGTGTGCTAGGGCCTGAGTGACATAAGTTTTATCATCAGTGAGTGTATGTGAGACTCTGTGTGGCCCTTAAATTTGTTGTGATACTACAGCAGCATAGCTGCACATGTGACAGACAACCAAAATGGGCCAACAGCTGCTAATCTACTGCACATGCATAAAGCGCGCCCTCCAGTGGACTAGAGAGTATTAGAACAGCATTTCACTATGACTAAGCCCTGCAAGGCTTCTGCACTTGTTTATTGTTTATTGTAAATAAGAAACTTTAAAATATATTTACGTTTGATTAAAATGATATCAAGCAGAAACCTTAACCCCAAGATTATTACACCAAGGCACATTTGTTCCTTGAGCTTTTAAATGCGCTATTATCTAAAAAGAATACATGATCATTTAAAAAAAATAAAATAAAATAAATAAATATGTAAATGTACTCGACTAATTGCTACTTTGTTAAAAAAATAAATCCAGTCTGATGAGTGGTATATACTGAAACCATCTGAAATACAGTCTGTCTAAAACACTGGGAATTAGGGACTTCATTGTTGGTCTTGATTTAAGACTTGCCTGGGGACTTGGAGGTCGACTTCATAGCTAAGACCTGATACTTTTGGTTTTCAGAACAATGACCCTCCAGGTTTCCTAGCACTGTATTTGTACACACACTAAAACTCTGGAATCACTAAGCATATCTGACAAACTGCACTGAAGTGCTGGGAACACAGACAAACTGCAGCTTGACAAGACCTCCAACATAAGATTACTCCAGTTACCACAAAATGTGAAATTTGGATTTAAATGACCAAGAAACAATGTTTGGGGTGTGTTTTGAACTCTGAAGACCAGCTTCAGTCTGATGTATTTGTCTAACAAGACAAAGACTAAACATACACACATCTATAATGTCTCACCCATATATCTGGTACTTCATTCAGGTTGAGAAGGCTTAGCAGGTAGAAAGCTTTCTCTGTGCTGTAGTCCTTGGCAAATCGCGGTGTGTCAAAAAAAGCCCTCACTCTGTAAATGATCCTGCCATAGTTGCCTTCAAAAGATGTTGGAGCAGTGGCTGTGGGGAAAAAAAAGTCAGATCTGCATTACTGTAGTTTTATCACATAAAAACAGGTTGTTCTAGCAGGGTTACTGCACAGTTCCAATGTTCCACTTTATCTTTTAACATTGGGGCTGCTGGTAATAAAAGAGACTGACATCTGTGTAACAGAAACATGGTCTTCCTACAATACATCATTATCAACTAAAATGACTTCTCACAGAAGATTTGATTACGCTTATCCCAATAATTTCCCAAACCTGATGAATGACAAGTTAGTTTTCAAGTAAACATGAAAACAAGACCTCTGATACACCTGAAAAACCCCCAAGGCTGAAGGCACATGTTTAAAATGACAGGACTAGATTGTTTACAGTAAAAAGACCAGTTGGGCTGGTTTTCACGCTGGTTTAAAAATGAGTCTGAGCAGAGAAGTTACAAAGGTAACACACAAGTGTTGACTGTGTTCTCTCATGTGTGGAAATCTATGAAAACAAACCAAGGCAACAATGTGTAGAGCGGAAGTGAGGGACAAGGGGTACTTTATTCCAAGTCACAACTGTACCATAAATGAATCATAAATAGAAACAAGTTTGGTGTTTATTTATAAAATTTAATCTCAAATATTTTCTCTTGATTTGCCTTAACTGTTTCATTATGTGTACATAATGTGAGGTTAAGAAGAGTCCATAACAATAAGCAAATGTCATCAGGGAGTGCAGATTGCAGTGTAATGAGTAAGTGGAACAAATTGACAGCTGTTGACGTCAGTCTGTAGTAGTGACAGATGGAAATCCTGACAAGAATGTCCAGCATACAAAACCTACCCCTCTCCTCTTGTGTAAATCCTATCTTTTAGAACTTTTTCAAGAATTGTTCTCATTCAGATCCACTGAAACATTTAAGATCCAGGTAGTCAAACTGTTACAAAGCGCTTCAACAAGAGCTTCTACACATTTGACAACTGGCAATTAACTATTGCCAGAAAAAACTAAAACTTGAGAGGAAATGTCAGGTTTGATACAACTTAAGTCAGTTATGATAACTCTGTATGATAACTCATGTATATCAGCAATTAGTAAGTAAAGTAAGTTTGAGCAGTGCTTTTTATGATCTGACTGATCATCTGACTGCTTACGCTTACATATTTATACTGAATAGACTTTGGGATTGACGGCCATAACAATAAAAACAAGGCCAAGTGGTCACCAGATTCAGGCTTGTGATTCCATTATTTTCCCCAACCACTGTATTCACTATTTGAACACAGATGAAAGGACCAGTGACATAGTGCTTCGAGAAAAATTCTACATTAAAGCTGCATTAATTGATTTTTGCCACTTGGAGGAACACAATACACTGTAAAGACAACATTTTATCTCCCTTTGTAGTTATTATGGTGAACATTATTATTCATTTTCAAGTCCACAGGAACACAGGAACATGGTCAAAGGAATCTGTTGAACTTTAAACCAAGCATCAAAAAACAGAAGAAAGGTGATGTGAGTGACTTTAAAAAGGGCATAGTTAGTGCCAGACAAGCTGGTTTTAGAATTTCCAAAACTGCTAATCTACTAGGAGTTTAACACTAAGCCAGTGTTGGGATTGTTACTAAAAATCTTTTTTTTTTTTAATTTATCTATTACACATTAATAGTTACTCATTTATAAAGTAATACATTATGTTAATTACCTTGTTGCCCATAAAGCTGAAATAAAGTATTTTTTACCTCTTCTCATGAAATGATTGTGACAATACGATTTATTCTTGACAAAGTGCATATCTTCTCAAAACTTTATTGATATCACTATGTACACTGCTCAGAAAATAAAGGGAACACCTAAACAACACCAAGGTAAGTCCAAGTCAATCACACTTCTGCAAAATCAAACTGTCCAGTTAGGAAGCAACACTTATTGTGAATCAATTTCACCTGCTGTTGTGCAAATGGAGCAGCCAACAGGTGGAAATGAGAGGCAACTAACAAGGCAACCCCTATAAAGGAGTGGTTCTGCAGGTGGTGACCACAGACCATGTCTCTGTTCTCATCCTTTCTGGCTGATATTTTGTTCACTTTTGCATTTTGTCAGTGCTCTCAGCCCTAGAGGTAGCATGAGGCGGTGTCTACAATCCACACAAGTTGCTCAGGTAGTGCAGCTCATCCAGGATGGCACATCAATGCAAGCTGTGGCAAGAAGGTTTGCTGTGTCTCTCAGCACAGTGTCCAGAGCCTGGAGGAGATACCAGGGGACAGGCCAGTACACCAGGAGACAAGGAGGGGGTCGTAGGAGGGCAACAACCCAGCAGTAGGACGCTACCTCCTCCTTTGTGCAAGGAGGAACAGGAGGAGCACTGTCAGAACCCTGCAAAATGACCTCCAGCAGGCCACTAATATGCATGTTTCTGCTCAAACTGTCAGAAACAGACCCCAAACAGACTCCAAAGGGAGAGCAACTTCAGGTTCAGTGTCTTGGCCAAGGACACTTTGACTATGGAGGGGTGGGGGATCAAACCGCCAACCTTGCGATTGGAGGACAACCCGCTCTACCACCTGAGCCACAGCCACCCAATGTGGCATGAGGGCCCGATGTCCACAAATGGGGCTTGTGCTTACACTGTGCAGGGTGATTGGCATTTGCCAGACAACACCAAGATTGGCAGATTCGCCATTATGGATGAGAGCAGGTTCAAACTGAGCACGTGTGACAGACATGACAGAGGCTGGAGACGCCGTGGAGAACGTTCTGCTGCCTGCAACATCCTCCAGCATGACCGGTTTGGCGGTGGGTCAGTAATGGTGTGGGGAGGCATTTCTTTGGAGGGCCACACAGCCCTCCATGGGCTAGCCAGAGGTACCCTGACTGCAATTAGGTACTGGAATGAGATCCTCAGACCCATTGTGAGACCATATGCTGGTGCAGTGGGCCCTGGGTTCCTTCTGATGCATGACAATGCTCGGCCTCATGTGGCTGAAGT
>NW_007577817.1:374915-384247 GCF_000690725.1 Stegastes partitus
GGGTAAGTGTCACTAACAAAGTGATATGAAGTGAAGTTGATGAGTGTACAATCAGAATGGACTTTATGGAGAAACAGGAGATATCGATATTTTCTGATTCAAATATTGAAAATGCTTCAAAGAGAGACAAAAAAAATAAAGCCGCAAGCGGCAATGGATGGGTCCTCGACATGCATTTGTTGACCTTTGCGCACGTCGGGATGTTGCGCAATCGTCCTCTGGGCGGAACTCTGATTTGGCATGTCGAGTTTGGGGTAGATCGGAGCACATGCGGCCTAGTTACGAGCCACTTCCTGTTTCGTGGCGAGCAGCGGCGGCGTGCGTGTTGGCCATGGCGGAAACGCGCTCTGACCCTAATGTAACCTCACAGTTACAATTGTAACCTATTGTAACCTCACAGTTACAATAGGGTCCTTGCACTTTTAGTGCTCGGACCCTAATAATGTACCTCTTTACGGGAAAACTATAGGAGCACAATCTATTGTTTAAAGCAGAGTGTTTTTAAATGCCTTAATGAATGAATGAGTAACACTGACTGACTGGGACTTTCAAGCACCAGTCTATAATTGTCATATGGCCTTCCTTGTTGTAACTGGAAGAAAGTCAGTGCTATGAGTCCATGTAAATAATAAGATATGAGTCCCATTCTCACTGCTGCTAAACCACAGCAGTATTAGGGGAAATATTATCATGTCAGTATGTCCATCAGGATGAGAAATACAAACACAAACACATAGCGAAGACACGTGCTCATACCATCACTTCATGTCCTACCTGGTATGAGAAACTTGAAGGGGAAAGTGTGTTCTCCCTGTTTCAGAGTTCCTGTGTGAGACACAGAGAGTACAGATACCATATTTTAGTGAAAACGGTCACAATCGCCCTGCTGTTTCTCAACAGGTAGATCTGCCTCAGGGCTGCAGTTGAAAATGGGAACCTTCACTTCTACAGTTTTTACACTTCAGTCACTTTCACCACACTAGTTTTATTCTTCATGGTGTACACAAGTAAAATATTGTTCCACTGTTACAAGATTTGTCTAAAGTATCACGACCAAATCATCTCACAGGGAAGTATTCAAGGCCCTAAATCGGACACAGGACATGTATGCAAATGAAATTCAGCTTTGTAGTTAACATATAAAATATTTAGCAGTGTACCTTTGTCTGCAACAGAGAGGGTGGTGTTGAAGTACTGCTCCTCCACTGTCCATGCTGTGTCGTTTACCTTACTGGTGATGCCACAGAAACCATTACAGTTCACTTTGATGGCTGCAAATTAGAAAAGACACACACTGGAGATTATAGCAACAGAAACATTTATCAGAAGCTGCAGCCTAAAACACTTCTCATGAGCAAGAGAAAGAGAGAAAGAAAAGATACCCAATGATTCAATGAAACTTTGTACTCTTACAGTTACATGACTGAAGAAAGAACTGCCTCAATATTCATGGCTATCCATGTTCAGCTGTACCAGGGAGTAGTGCAGAAGTAGCTGAAGCCACATTTAGCAGACAGAGTCGTGGCAGGAACAATTATTTAATTTTTGTTTGGAATAACTGTGCAACAATGCAGAACTTGATGAAAAAAGGTTACACTTAACTTTAAAAAGTCAGACTGAGAGCACAAAGAAAAGCTTATCGTAAAATCCATTGTTTTTTTTCCTGATTGCATAACGTGATCAGGATGTACTGCATGACTCAGCAGCAGTGTTTGAGATCATCACAATGATTGTGTTGCTTTCATATCCTTTTGTGACTACAATGCATTTCCATACCCAACTTCCTTATCAGTGGCATTAACTTAAGAAATCTGGATTGTCATTGTTCAACACACCACCTTTTTCCATCTTTTCTTTCCTCTTTTGAGCTGGTTAAAATCAACGAGTTTCAGAAAAGATAATACAAAACTTTATTAATTCCAAAGGAAATCTTTTGCCTGATATTGCAAAGAAAAAAAGAGGGATAAGGAAAGAAATGCAGTGAGCAGTAGAAAAGCAATATATAAAACATAAGTACGATATATTACTGAAATAAAATAAGTAAACTGAAATAAGACTAGAATAGAAAAACAAAGGCTGGCAATGACACTGAGGTAATATGTAATGTCACGCATGATGATGAAATATTACATAATAAAACAAAAATTGCACATGAAAATGAAATGTTACACAAGATAGTTAAAATAATGCTGCACAAACTATTGAGAAAAATAACATTGCAAATGATGTTGATATTGTTGTTCAGATCTAAGTCCAATATTTTATTATCTGAACAGGAAGTTACACAGGATCATACCCTAAAATGCATCTGTGCTGCTCTCTGCTATTGTGTCCAACATGGTGCTCTGCATCCTCTCAAACTGTAGTGATTTGTCAGGTAGTTGGTGACTCAGGCCATTAGTGCAGCATCCACCTGTACCTCAGCTGGTCAATCTACAGGCATGTCTGAAGGATATAAACGCCTGGATGATCTGTAATTTTCTTCATTTAAATTCAGACAAGGTCAAGGTCAGTATATTTGGCCCGAGCACCTCAGACACACTCTGTCTAACCAGATAGTTACAATTGATCTCATTGCCTTGGCCTCCAGTCATATATATATATATATACACACACATATATAGAGTTCATTTGCAAAAACAGATAACTCCATGTTTTCTAGATTTTCAGAAAACTATTTTTTGTTGTTTGCTTGAGATAACATAACTCAAACTTAAGTTTAGTGGATTTGAATCAGTAGAAATGACATGACAAAAATAGAGATAACTTAAGTTTGATTGATATTGTCTCAGGTAGACGATGGAAAAGTGGGTTTTCTGAAGGTTTGTGAAAATGGAGCTATCTGTTTTTGCAAATGAACTCTTCATTTATATTTGACCAGGATATGTCCTCTAACGCACACATAAAGCAAGTCTGTAGGACAACGTTCTTTTATTTACGTAATATTGTAAAAATCAGGAACATCCTGTCTGAGAATGATGCTGAAAAACTAGTCCATGCATTTGCAACTTCTTGGCTGGACTACTGTGATTCCTTATTACTGTCCCAATAGTTCTCTTAATAACCTCTCGCTGATCTAAAATACTGCAGTCAGAGTTCTGACAAGGACCAGCAAGAGATCATATTTCTCCCATATTTGCTTTGCTCCATTGGCTATCTGTAAAACCTAGGATAGAATTTAAAATTCTGAGTATTATGAAACTCGCAATGACCAAGCTCTATGCTATCTTAAAGATCATGTTGTATCATATCACCCCAACAGAGCCCTTTGCTCTCAGACTGCAGTATACTTGAGGTTCCCAGAGTTTCCAGAAGTAGAATGGGAGGCAGAGCCTTCAGTTATCAGCTCCTCTCTTATGGAATCAGCTCCCAGTTTGGGTTTGTTAGACAGACACCCTCTCTACTTTTAAGGTTAGGCTTAAAATGTTCCTCTTTGATAAAGCCTATAGTTAGAGCTGCTCAGGATCACCTGAGCTGTCCCTTAATTATGCTGCAATAGCTTTAGACTGCTGGGGGATTCCAATGATGTACCAAGCTCCTCTCCTCTCTCTTCCTTCCATACAGTTATTTACCACCATTACATAGCACTGACTCCGTGTTTCCCCTGAGATTCTGTGTTTGTTCTCTCTGCTGGTGACTCTGGATCTGGAGCTACACGCCTCTGATCTGCAATCGCTGGCCTCACTGACCCCCAAAACGTTCACTGTTCTGTTCTGTCTGAGGTTTTTTTTTCTTCTTCTTTTTTTTTTTTAAAGTTCCTTCCCACCGTCACCAACTGCTTGCTCATAGCAAATCCAAAGGCAACCTTGAATTGTTGGGTTCTCTATTTTTTATTTAAAATTTGTAAAGCGCTATGAGATTATCTATGTTGTGAATTGGTAAGTAAAATTTAACTGAACCGAATTAAATTGAATGTGAGGTGTTTTTTTCTGAGCCGGGCAGGTCGTATGTGTTAAGCACTGGAAAAGTCAAAGAACATGTTCTCTCAAAGTGCTGCCAGCGTCTTACAAGTGAGTATAATCTTGGTGCAGCAGAAAGATGAGGGCATTTTCCATTCCAATGTAAGGCTGGTACGCAAACTTCGGGAGGTCCAGTGACAGCTCGACTACTGAGTGAAGGTGCTTCAGAAACAGCCTCTCTGGTGACTTCATGACATGTGGAGTCTGAGCCATCATTCTATAGTCACTGAGGGTGTCTGGGTGCTTTCAGTAGCACATTTTTCAGCTGGTTTTTAAATGTCATCTCCATGAGCTTTTCCTTGGGACTTCTGGGGCTGTGAATTGATGTTGATGTGATGTGACACTGATGTTCAATGTCTATGTCTATTATTCTGGAAAAATGATAGCTTTAACGACAGATCTGTTTGGGTAAAAATATTGGCTCTTAAAAATTACTTTTTGGGAACTAAAGAGCAGATACATATATGTGTGTATTCTTGTTAAACTTACATCTGCATCTCAGATCTTGAGCCTTACTTTAGTGTCAGCTTCAGAATGTAAATGTACTTTAATACTTTAATGAAATACCAGAGCCTACACAAGGTTTATTCCCCACAATAATATCAGCAGTAATTTGATTACTGTAAGGAGATGACAACACTTAAGAGATTTTTAGAATCATATACAATTCAATTCTTTTTCCAATATAAAAATAATGAATGTTTACAATTCAGGATTTGGGTAAGAGTCTAGGAATACACATTAGCTTGACTCTGATGGTTTGCTACCCTACTGTTTTGTTGGTGAGACAACCAACGGTCACTGTTTTATGCTAAAAAACACATTAACATCACAAGGTAAAAAGAATGCAGACTGCAGAACAACAACAGCTCTCACTCTTCTGTTATCAGACTGACTAGAGTTTAGTCTTGCTTGGCTAGCTTATTATATGCAACATAATGGTCTTTTTAACCCAATCAGCATGTCATGATTGGTGAAATTATTATCTAGCAGAGTGTTGATGGTACTCTCAAACCAGTTTTTCTCGAGAAAAAGACACAAACAGCTGAGATTAGAGGTTGAGATTAGGCGCTGGTTCTGAACCAGCCCTCAATCTGCCTTGGTGGAAAAGGGGCATAAATGAAGTTAAGGAAAGGGCTCTGTGCAGGCTACTCAAACTCTTTCACACCAAACTGATAACCATTTGGGTCTATTTGCAAAATTATAATCTGGTGTCCCATCAAATACTGAAAATGAAAAAACGAGACATAAAATCAGAATCAAAAAATGAGACAGCAGGCCCATTTTTGTTTTCCCAGTGTCCATTAACATTTAAATAAAATGTAACAAAATAATAAAAAAAAATGTTTGATACACTCTAAAAGGTAGAACCAATGCTTACTTGAATAACATTAGTGTACTTTACTTATTTCTCATTGTCCTGTTCATTTACTCATAGACTGTGAGTATGTACTCATTTTTCCTGAAAGAGTTATAAAACTAAGTATACTTGAGTAAACTCGACTTGAAATGTTCTGTTCCTGGACTGAACACAGAGCTCAGCAGTGCACATGTACAGTAAAGAAGTGCAGGAGACGTTTCCAGAAACTTTAAGGGGCAGCTGTGGTTTAGGTGGTAGAGTGAGTTTGTCCATAATCGGAAGGTTGGCAGTTCGATTCCACCTTGTAACCGTGTCATGGTCGTTTTGTCCTTGGGCAAGACACTTCACCCACCTTGCCTGGTGTGAATACGTATGAATGGATTGTTTGAGGTGGTGGTCGGAGGGGCAGAATGGCAACCACACCTCTGTCAGCTGTGGCTACAATCGTAGCTACCACCACCGGGATGAATGAGTGTGAATGAATAACTGACAGTATAAACGACTTTGAGTGTCTCAAAAAGTGCTATAGAAATCTGATCTATTATTATTATTATTTAGGTTTCTAACACTTGGAAATATCAAATTCATTATACTATTATGTTATTTTTAAGTTCACAAAATTAAGCAAATACAGCTAAATTTTAAGTAAACTTTAAAAGTAGATATGAAGTAAACTGAATTTAAGACTAATGGTTATATGTACTTATCTTTTTTGAGTGCAACCGCTTTCCTAGATTTGTTTAAGTAAGAGCAACTTTTCACATTTTACAGTGTATAGGGTAATTCCATTTTTCATTTTTAGTAACTGACAAAAAAAACCAATGATACTTCAGTACCAATTATGCCCATTGGGATGTTAAAAAAGGAAAAAGACCAAACACAAATGGCTGCCACAAAGTTGAAAGCACACTGCGGCTGATTGACATACCATTAAGATTTCCCTTCATCTGAAATTTTAAAAAAAAACTTAGACCAACTCATTGGGATACTAAGGCAGACTGCAGCACAGAACATCTAAAAATTACTTTGCTCAAGTGCAAGATTCTTAAAAACAACATTTAATGAATATTTAGGATGATCATCCTAAATGATCCTCAAACAAAACAACAAAAGTTGTCATTAGACAAACACTAGATACTGTGTCTTATGTTTAAAAAGTCTGAAATACATGTAAGATGGCCAGCTCGCAGGGCTGTCTTCTTGTCTACATGAAGATCTGATTTAGTTACAGCCACATGCTTGTGATACAACAATTTCCATGTCTCTGGTTTTGGACCATTAAAACCCATTGTCCAGTTACAGAAAACAGTTCAAAATTCGTCAGTAAATTAGCTTTAGCTCGGGATGGCTATAGCTGTATTCACACAAGCCTAAGCTAAGCTGTTTTTGTTGTGCCTGCTAATTTTAAAAACAGCATGTTCATTAAAAATTCCTCATTTCCTTTTCATAGATTATAAAAATGATCTCACTACAAAAATGTTAAACCACCAGTTAAAGTTTGGCCTTTACCAAATCTGTAGTCACTGTGTTTTGGTTTTGTAGAGCAAGGAACATATGTCCCCATACATTCAACCTTATAGCATGTATTATTTAATAATACCTAAACTATATTCAGTTTAAAGACACAAGTAAAACAAAAGATATTTTTTCCACTTGTATTCCTTTTGCACATGTTAGTAACCTCAGTGAATCCATCTCATCAACAGCAAAGATCAATGATTTTAAATGCAATGCTCCACATTTGCCTTGTAATCCGTCTCTTTTCCGAGGGCCCAAGCTGCTCTATAAGTAAATCAAACTGTTCCAGTGAGAGAATGAGCGAGATGCTGACAGTCTGACTGGTTCTACCTGAAGAGCAATGTAAACAGACTGGAGGTCCTGCCAGCACTGAAACTGACACTCCCTACCACAGAGACTGCTCTCAGCAAGTCGGCACATACAAAGCGACAGAGTTATGCAAGATGGTTATTAGGCCTTCAGCACATGCACAGTAACATGCTTAAAAATAAATACATTTTAAAAAAACAAAAAACAGTCACACTTTTGTTTGGAATTGAATAATGATAATGCAAAATAAAATAAATAAATAAATAAATAAAAACATGGAAATTTTGTACCGTATGCATTTCCTTTACTGTTTGTATTCAGTTGTGCTACCTATCATTTGACCCTCATCGCTTTCAGTTAACACAGTAAATCCTTTGAGATCTTGAATTTCAAAAGAACATTTAGACAAGATGTTGCTCTGAAGTAAAAGTTGGACAAGTTGGACTCACTTTTCCAGTTCCAAGTTCCGGTTTTGCAGTTTGACCCCACCTTAGTTTTAGTTTCTGCTCTGGATAAATAGACTATATTTTCTCATGGATATAATTAAGATACATAGTAATTAAGCCTCAACAGAACTAATCCAACTTCTGTCCTCTGATTCTGTCAGTCACATGATCCCAGAAAGAGGAGATCAGATAAGCATCGGAATTTCTGAAACTAAATCAGATCTTTAAAGTCCCTCTCTGGTCATTTATTAAACTCATTAAAGCTCATCTATATGTATCAAAATTACGTAAGACATTATTTTCATGAAAATGATCCCTTCCTGCCTTAAAATGACTCACTGCCCCACTCTGCAAGGTGACCGGATTGGTTCTTTAGGTTTGTTATGAAACCCAAGAAGTCTGATTCCATGTTTTTGAGACTGTCATCTCTACACCGTAGTTTCAAAGTGGAACTGCTGGTGGCTAGTACTACTTAGTTCACTCATCTTCCAGTATGTAAAAGAAGGACATGTCAAAAAGTAAATAACAACAACAAAAATCAGAATCTCATCAGACTTGCTCTTTGAAAACACGTGCTAGAACTTGAATATTAAACCACATTAAGTCAAATAGATGGTTTTCAAAATGGAATATTTCAGTGTTATACATTTGTTGCATTTAAATTTCAACACTACAATTAAAATTTGGCTTTGAAAGCGTTCCATGGCCTCAAAAGAGAAGCAGGAAGCAGAAAACAAAAATTCCAAAAACAATGGTTGTAGTTTTTTAACTGTAAGAATTTGCATTATTATTAATTTGTTCTTTTTTTCCCCCTTAGAATTGGGGTGGCATGGTGGTGGCTAGCAGCTAAAAGCTGTGAGGTGCTGTTTCCAGTATGAACACACCACTGAGCAACAACCTCGTCTTCCATGAATAGTTTGTCGCTGACTGACTCTACAGGAACATGGTAGTATTTGACCACAGTAAATCCATTAAAACCCCAGACACACAGGGCCACAAACTCTTTACAACCAACACATTTTCCAACAGGATCTCGTTTCTGAAGTAAAGACACCCTAGATAAACGTTGTTAAATTAGACCTCATGTTATTTTGGTTGAATCCTTCACTTCCTTGTTTGGCGGCGGCGGCGTTTTTCCCAACAGGTGAGCTGCTGTTGTTGGAGCCTCTTACCTTTACACTGCAGCGGCTGGCCCACTTTGATAGTCACGGTTCCACAGATAGATTCTCCCGGACTGTAGACCACTTTATTTTTGTCAAACGCGATCTCAAACTCCTGCAGCTTCCCCATGTTTTCTCTGATCCACAGCGAAGGTGGCCTGAGCGTTCAAGCAACAGCACGCACCTTTACCGCTCCCTGTCCCCGCCCCTTTCCCTGACGTCACCATAATCAGGGTCATCATTATGACACAAACACAACATTATCGACTGTGTTTAAGCTACTTCTACTTGGTTATTATGAATCTGACAACTGTTTAAAAGTTGTGTTCAAATAAATGTGATCCATTTAGAAACGTCAGTCTCCCACCGGTGTTATTGGATGTCAGAAATTCTAAATAAACCAAAATAGGAGTACAACAAACAGATGGATCATTTCTAACTGGGAGAAAAAAGTTCAAAATCTAATTCCCATTCCTCAAGCTCGAAAAGGGTTCAGTTTAGCCAATTCTACACATAATGTGTTTGAGAGGGGTGTGCAAATTGAAACAAAATCTCAACCACTCAGTGTATTTATACACTG
>NW_007577817.1:385227-386244 GCF_000690725.1 Stegastes partitus
CACTGGTGGTAGTTTATCATGGCTGAATTAAGCTGTTGTGGGGCCCTGAGCAAAAATTTGCCGTGGGCCCCTAATGACCTCTTACCTCCCATCCTCTGAGTATGAGGATGGTGCCACCAAGTTCCCATGAACGGATGGCTGCTGAAAGAATACTTAACACGTCCGCAGACTGTATGCACGAGGCCACCAAATGTGAAAGGTGAAGCCAGTGTATTCCACTTTCCATCTGCTATCCTGCTATCCCTACCCCAACCACACCCCTCATCCTCACCATCACAAGTTAAGAAATAAATAGACGGAAATGGGAAATACTTAGAAATGCACATCTAAGGAAAAATATACTTAACTAATTTGCATCTCTAACATAATGACAAAAGGAAAGTTTCAATGTTTTAAATGTTTCAAACACATGATGAGATTCATAAACTTTACATTTCTGTTTGTTTACCTTTTATAGAAGGAAAATCAGTTCAGGCTCTTGTCAGTATGTGATAGCAGTGTGTCGAAACATTCCAGTGTGCATGAACAGTGACTGGGACATACACATGAGCCAACAACAGTAAAGCCACTGACGGATAAAGTGAATAACACAGATCATCTCATTACAATACAATGTTCTGCTGGGAAACCTTGGGTTCTGGCATCCATGTGGATGTTACTTTGACACATACCACCTACTACACATTGTTGCAGACCATGTACAAGGTCACAGTCACACACAAATCTAAGGGGCTGTTAGGTAATAATTGTTTTGCTACACATATTTATATGTATTTATATCTCTAATTTTTGGTTGTTTGTATTAAACACTGGTTAATTTAACTCCTTTACTGTTTTTGAGTTGGTCTTGTTTTTTTCCTCTTCTCTCCTCTCCCCTCCCTCCTTCCTGGGACCTGTACTATGAAGCAGGATTTGGGGTTAGCGAGGTAACTTCAGGTTAAATCCTGGGTTTTCAGTCCTACGACAGTGGTTCACTTCTTACCGGGGTACATCGTCATGGTAACTGACGCTGAACGA
>NW_007577817.1:386933-389338 GCF_000690725.1 Stegastes partitus
AATGGATGGATATGCAGCTGGTGCAGACAGTACCTGTTCAGCGTCGGTGTTTACAGAATGTTAACGTTCGTCAGTGTGGACGCACACATCTTTATAGCAATCTCTATAGTTATTAGTGTGGACGGGCCATAACAGGAAAATTGGTTAACGCCTGACTGTCAGAAGAAAAGAACAACAAAAGCATCACAGCACATGTGCTGTCTAATAGGGGGGGGGATGTGGCCCAGACATGAAAGATAAGTCCAATTGAAGTGCATTGGTTTGAAATTCGTGGTGGGGAACACAAAAAAGTTGGGCAATTCATGTCCCTGGACACAAATCAATAGATTAAGTTTTGTGACTATATTTCATGAATTGCCGTGAGACTGGGTTGTAGTGTTCTATAACCATTAGAAAGAGGATAAATGTAAAAGTAAGGTTTTTTAAGTCACTGCTTAGGCATGACCTTTTTTCTCTCTCTCTGGGTGGCTAACCACTGTGAGTGTTTTGGGGATTTTTTGATTTGTTGCCTTTATTCAACTTAGAATGTGTCAACACTTGTCCAGGATTAGTGCCCACACTTGCTCTACTTTCTGCCTCTGTGCTGTTCCTTCTTCTTCCTACAACATGGCTATCTCTGTGACTTATTAGGCTGCTGCCTTCAGTCTATATAGGAACTCACAGAAACACATTGATTTGTTAAAATGCTGTCTGACGAACATATATGTCTTTGTACACAGTCTGCAGTAGTTGTATTTATGACAGGGCAGCCTTTGAAAATTAAAAATAGTACCTTGAAAAAGTATTTGCCCCCTTCTCGAATTTTTAAAAAAATATATTTCCCCCACTTAAATGTTTAAGACCATCAAACAAATTTAAATATTCAACAAAGATAGCCAAAGTAAATACAAAATGCAGTTTTTAAATGATTTAATGTTTTAAGGGAAAAAAGCTATCCAAACCTACCTGGCCCTATGTGAAAGGCAATTTCCCCCATGTTAAATCATGAATTAACTGTGGCTCATCACATTTTTTTGGAAAGCTGAGTTCAATTTCACTGACTGCACCCAAGTCTGATTACCTCCAGACCTGTTCAATCAAGAAATCGCTTAAATAGAACCTGTCTGACAAAAAGAAATCGGTCAAAAGATCTCAAAAAGTTGCAACAAAATGCCACAATCCAAAGAAATTCAAGAACAGATGAGCAATAAAGTCAAAATCTGTCAGTCTGGAAAGGGATACAAAGCCATTTCCAAAGTTTTAGAACCCAAGCGAACCACAGTGAAAGCCATTGTCTACTAATGGAGAAAACATGGAGCAGTGGTGAACCTTCCCAGGAGTGGCCGTCCGACCAAAATGACCCCAAGAGCACAGTGATGACTCATCCAGGAGGTCACAAAGGAACCAAGGACAACATCTAAAGAACTGCAGGCCTCCATTGCCTCAGTGAAGGTCAGTGTTCATGACTCAACAATAAGGAAGAGACTGGGTAAAAATGGCATCCATGGCAGAGTTCCAAGGCCAAAACCACTGCTGACCAAAAAGAACATAAAGGCTCGTCTTACATTTGCAAACAAGCATCTGAATGATCCCCAAGACTTCTGGGAGAATATTCTACGGACTGACAAGACGAAAGTTGACTTTGTGGCAGGTGTGTGTCTCGCAACATCTGGCGTAAAAGTAACATAGCATTTCAGAAAAAGAATATCATACAACAGTCAGGCATGGTGGTAGTAGTGTAGTGGTCTGGGGCTGGAACGATGTGGCCCTGCAAGGAGTTTTTGTCAGGGAATGGGGTTTCTGGGCTGTGTTTGTGATTTCTCCTGCAGGTTTTCCACCAGAGGGTGTCTTGGGGAACTTTTGCTGTGCTGGGGCTCATTCCTTGCAGGTGTGTTTTCTACACACCTGCAATTCATCAGGCTCGTCACTCCGTGGATAAAAGGAGCTGTCACCAGTCACTCGTTGACTGAGTGTTAACCTACACTATATTGCCAAAAGTATTCACTCACCCATCCAAATAACCAAAATCAGATGTTCCAATCACTTCCATGGCATCAGTTGTATAAATTCAAGCACCTAGACATGCAGACTGTTTTTACAAACCTTTGTAAAAAGACTGGGTCGCTCTCAGGAGCTCAGTGAATTCCAGAGTTGTACTGTGATATGATGCCACCTGTGCAACAAGTCCAGTTGTGAAATTTCCTCGCTCCTAAATATTCCACTGTCAACTGTCAGTGGTATTACAACAAAGTGGAAGCGATTGGGAACGATAGCAACTCAGCCACGAAGTGATAGGCCACATAAACTGATAGAGCGGAGTCGGCGAATGCTGAGGCGCATGGTGCACAGAGGTGGCTAACTTTCTGCAGAGTCAATTGCTACAGACCTCCAAACTTAATGTGGCCTTCAAATTAGCTCAAGAACAG
>NW_007577817.1:395346-398585 GCF_000690725.1 Stegastes partitus
CAGCAGTGTTGGATGCCATAACTCCCCTGGCCCCAGCCTACATCCAGTTCCCTTACAGCCATCACCAGTGAGCCCAGATCAAACGGGGACTTAACGCCGTCGCTGGATTCCCAAACATATGTGGAGCCATAGACAGCACCCACATCACAATCAAAGCAGCATCACTAAACGAGCTTAACTTTGTAAATAGAAAAGGGTTTCATTCAATCAACGTACTGATAATTTGCGATGCTCATTTGTGGCTATCCAATGTTGTTGCCCGGCGGCTTGGAGGAACGCGTTCAACTCATTCATTGAGCAGAACAGCTCTGTGGGTCTCCAAGCAGGAGCTGCTGAAGACGTCTGGCTTATTGGTGAGTGTCACAGAGTGTGAGATGTTTTAGCTGGACTTTGATTTGGTTATTAAAACATGTCATCTGTAGTGTAGTGTCATCTGCCGGAAACCGGTGGACTGCCACCTCCGGGTGGGGGGGGGGTTGCTTCCTCAATCGAGGGAGTTTAAGTATCTTGGGATCTTGTTCACGAGTGATGGGAAAATGGAGCGTGAGATGGATAGGCGGCTCGGTGCGGCGTCAGCAGTAATGCGGGCACTGTACCAGACCGTCGTGGTGAAGAGAGAGCTGAGCCGCAAGGCCAAGCTCTCAATTTACCAGTCCATCTACGTCCCAACCCTCACCTATGGTCACGAGCTTTGGGTCGTGACCGAAAGAACGAGATCGCGGATACAAGCGGCTGAAATGAGATTCCTCCGCAGGGTGACTGGGCTGTTGATAAATATGGATTTTTTTGTACTTACGCACACTCTAAATTTCAGTTGTACGACAGAATTTAGAACCTTTTCTACGCACTGATAAATGATAAATGAGGCCCCAGGGCTTTTTGGAGCCAGCAACTAGCGGATGTAATGATATTGCAGGTTGGCCTCATTTTTCAGGGCCGGTTGCTACGTCCATCTTTTATACAGTCTATGTTACTGCTCTAAGATTTGATGGGGAGCTTTNCAATATAGTGTATGTGGTAAACGTCAAGCCTCCTCCCGAGCTTTTCTCATGCTTTTTCCTGAGCCTTCCAGTGATTGTCTCTCGCCTTCTCCGAAGGTTTTTCCTCATGTACCCGTTCTCTGTAATAAATCTCATTTTTCCAACTCCATTTTCTCCTGAGTGTTACTCTGCATGTAGGTCAGAAACCTCAACAAAACCATGACAGTTTTCTATAAAGGCCTGAATGAGATTCTGAAGGACAAATTTGCCACCGGAGATGACGTCCCTAACCTTGATGCTCTCACAACCCTAACTATCCGGCTGGATAATCGTCTAAGAGAACAACGACAAGAAAAAAAATCACTGCTCAACTTCCTCCCCTACGCATAGTGTCTATCCTAACCGACCCCCTCCTGTGGCGACTCAGTCATCTGACAGAGACCCCAAGCCAATGCAGATCGACTGCACCCACCTGTCTCAGCAAGAGAAGGACCAGCGAAGAGCTTCCAATTTCTGTTTGTAGTATGGAAAGGGGGGCCATTATATCGCCTACTGCCCTACCAGTCCTGTAAAAGGGAAGGCTCACCCTTAACCTGGGGGATACAGGTGAGCCAGACCTCTACAACCCCCTTAAGGGACTTCAGCTGGTGGCCTCGCTCTGTTGGCAGATGCAGTCTGTTCCTGTTGCCACGCTGGTCAACTCTGGGGCAGAGTTTTTTGTTGTTGTTTGTTTTTGGTACAGCCAGCTAGCCATGCAGTTTTTACTTCCCACCATACCCTTGGGCACTCCTCTTGAGGCCTGAGGTCTGAAGGGACCGCACCTGGCCCAAGTATGTAGCAAGACTGTCCCTGTAACACTTGTTTTGGCCAGTAACCACCAAGAGACAATTCCCTTTCACTTGATTGATCAGCCTGATCCCCCATGGTTCTGGGCTACCCCTGGTTGTGCAGACATAACCCTGTGATCAACTAGAATAGGAAGGAGGTGAACTCCTGGGACCTGCAATGTCATGCTAGTCGCCTTCGCTCTGCCTTAATCCCTGCTGAACCTCTCTTGATGCCTGCTCCCTCGAAACCTGTGGACCTGTCCTTGGTTCCTCAAGTGTACCATGACCTGGCCGCTGTCTTTAGTAAAGATGACGCACTCTCCCTGCCTCCTCACCGGCCTTGTCAACCTGATGCCTGGAGCCACTCTTCCTATGAGCAAACTGTATAACCTCTCAAAGCCAAATGTGTTATGAGCCGATCGACACGCAGAGGCAGGGTAAGGATCCGGCCTGTCGGGTGTCCCAGCATGCAAGAGGATCCGGAGCAGAGCCCGCCGGGAGGGATCGAGACGAGTGAAAGAGCATTGTGGCGCTGACATGCAGGGGTGGAGGAGAACTCTGCCTGGCCATGTGACCTGGTACATGCGTCAAAAACCCTACTGACCTGGATCAGCAAGGGAAACCAGCCATCAGTTGCACGAAGTACAGCACTTTAGCTCCCCTGTTCTGGACGGTACTTACTTGTTTTTAATATTTTTTAACCTGTTTATTGGACTTTAAGCTGAACTATTTTAATTTGTGGGCATTTCTCATTGTTTTTTTTTTCTTTTCTGTTTTTGTAATAAATTTTTAATGTTCAACTGCCCTGCTCTGGTTTTTCTTGGCAACTTGAGTGTGCTCTTACCCGGTCATTTCCATTTTCTACAATAGTTCTCTTATTTTGCAAACATGCATCCATAACCCTCACCATTACACTTACATTGACTAGACGTCAGAGCAAGTCGGACAGAAATCAAACCAAACATCAAACATGCATTGTGCGTCGATTTCCGGTGATCGAACCTTTGCAGGTCTGGCTCATCTAGAACACGCCTATTGTTCTGATGCCCCAGTCCCAGTGCAGCAGTAATCCTGACAAGGATAAGCAGGTCTGAGGCTCAGGGCAGCTGTGATTTTATATGAGCACTACTCATCACTACTGCTCATAGAAGATGGACATAGCTTCCGTGACGTCACCCGTTGATTTCTGCGCTGAGAAAATGAAGCCAGGGTTTCGCTACTTCCTGGTTGACATCTTGGATTTTTGGAGCCAGTGACGCAAAAATCGTCGGAGGGGGGGCGGAACCATAGGAGCAGTGATTGATCAGATGGATTGAGAGGCAGGCCCTCTCTGCCCGCCACATTTACCGCCTTCTGCTCGCTTCGTCCGCATCGTCGCTGCCGACTGTCAATCAAGCCAGCCACGCCCCTTGCCCCACAAAATTTTGACCTG
>NW_007577817.1:400320-438904 GCF_000690725.1 Stegastes partitus
TGATATTGCAGGTTGGCCTCATTTTTCAGGGCCGGTTGCTACGTCCATCTTTTATACAGTCTATGTTACTGCTCTAAGATTTGATGGGGAGCTTTGACATCTGGATCACTGGTTTGTTGTAGAACTTCTGCTTTGAAAGGAGTTAAACTGTTAAGACATCTGTTCACAGTACGTTCCTCTGGAGACTATCCAGCTGTGTCCAACCACAGGGAAAACCCAGAACATGCTAAACACTAGGCAGCAGAAAATGGATAAATGAATCATTGCAGGACTCCGGGGGCCCCTAAAGGTTTGGGGCTTTTTGAGGCATAGCCACACTCTGCCATGATGGTTATTCAGCACATTGAAAACCCTGTTATAAAATAATGTACAAAGAATTATTTTACTCTTGATGCCTATCATTTTAGTTAAAATCCATCGCCTATTTTGTGGGCATGTGACATGCTGAAAGTATTGTAAAGCCCCTTGAACCATCTCGAAAATTTTGGGTTATGCAATAAAATTCACCTGCTTTACTTCAGTAGAAATTTTTTTCAAAAAAAAAAACAAAACAAAAACAATTTTAAGTATACTGTATGCTCAACTTCTCACTTGAGAGAGCTTATATTCAATTTGACCCCACATAGAATAGAAACAAACAAAAACTAAATTAGAAGTTTAATGAAAGCCACTTTATGCACTGAACACACCCTGCAGCAAATACGGTTCATAGATGTGTACATAAAAGCACAGACATTTGATCATCCTGATGTCTCTCTTCAAACACAGTGGGCTAGTTACTAGTTATATAGAAATGCTATACAACAATAACCAATGACAGAATTATGGTTAAACACAGGGAACAAAAAGGAAACTGAATTGCTACAGGAGAAAAATTACACTGCCTGAAATACTGCAGATGTTGAGCCAATGAGACAATGCACAAGAAACAATCCAACTACGATAATGTATGATTATCTTTTATATGCTTGAGCTTCAACTAAATATACCATCAGAGTGGGTTTAAGTTGGCATTTCCAAGGTCAGATGCATTATTGTAAATCTGATTATTAGAACAGTATGGCATGGTTTGTACTCTATGGAAAGCACTACATAAAAGATAACCATGCTCCAGCTAATTAAGTGAGGCTGCATATTGGTAGGGAGAGACTGCAATATAAGCAAATTCACAGATGATGTATCAAATCCAGAAGTGTTCCATGGAAGATACCTTTTTTTCTGTTATAACACTGTGGCATTTATAAACCATATTAACTGAATCTCATCCAGTCATTTAAATTAATTCACATACGTTACTTTTCAAAATAAATAAAACCCCACAAAATACAGTTGGTATACAGTAGACGACATTCAACACAAATTTACTCTCTTCCAATAAATGTTGATCAACATCAGCACACAGAAAACTCAACACATGGTGAATAAAACACAGCTTAGGTCATGAGTTAACAGCAACTGAATTGTATGGAACACCAAGTGTATATTTGATGTGTCGTGCCAGGTGGGAAAGGACAGAGGAGGAAGGAGGAGTCATGGTTTAGTGTTTTTGCTTTATGCTGACTAAGTAGGGAGCTTCTTAACTACTCTGCTCTTCTTTCTCCAAGTCTTTGAGGACCTTTAGAAGACGAGAAGGGGTGAAGATTTCAGTTGATCCTGAAAGACACAAAATGATATGCCATTGATGATGATTACAGTGATCAAAGCTAAGTGTAATAAAATAAATGTCTTATTCAACAACACTGTTCAGTTGTTCACAGTAACATTTCAAAAATGTACATTATTTCATTAAATAGTGAATTTCATTTCATTTAAACTTGTGTCCTAAACATTTGACTGGACTAAGCAAGTGATTTGCTGACAACAAATCCTGGGAGCAGTAATGCAAAAGAAGTCTGACAGGGCAAGATACTGAACAGTCAGACAGGTTTTAACCAGTTTAGTATCTCTAGGAATTACATCCATATTTGACAATTCCAAACCTCTCCAGCATCAATATGTGGTACCACAAAAAAGCTTTGACCGACCAAGGTAAGGCCACTATATATACCACACAGACGTGCAAAATGAACACCAATGGATGTAAAATGCAACAAACACATGTAAAACAGCCAAAAATAGTTACAAAACATCAATAAAAATGAACAAAATGACCACTAAGTAATGTAAAATGAGCAGCAAAACATGCAATATGGCCACAACAAGAAGGTTCAATAAACAAAAAAACAATGCAACCACAAAGACACTCCTCTGTGAGATGGGTGGTGGGTCTTTCATGCATCTTTGCCCTGGGGCATGTTGTGCTATAATCCATCTATGTGGTCTGGAATCATTTATAGACCGATTTCTGACATGAAATACTTTGTGTGGCCAAATTCCTGTTCTTTTTTGTTCTGTTCTTTCACTCTGTGGCTGATTCTGGGCATTTTTATGGTTCAATTTGCCTGAAACTAACCTGTTCAAGTTGTCCAACTGTAGCTAAACAGTTGGACACCATGTCCACAACATAGCCACAGTGAAAAGCAGGAAGAAAAGCCCAAGTTACCAGAATCCTGAGACACCACAGTCTCCAGTTAATTGTCTGAAAAGTGTGGTAGGAAAGGGTCCCTTAAACCTTCCAAAACAACCGAACAACTGTCCTAATGGATCATCATCAGTATTTGACAGATGAACAAGTGAACTGTGTCATTGCATCACAACCTGAATGTAATGCATCTTCATCATATATGTCATATACACTGGCAATGTAGCATGTGTTAAATTTATGTTACAACTTATCATCTTCATGATATAATGTATATGTAGAGTTAGCATGAAACAGTGCAGCCAGAAATCTGCCAGAAATGCAGAGATGATTTCAGCTACTGTACCCCTATGCAGGTACACTTCCCCAACAGGACACTGTATCAGAAACACTCACTCTGAAACTTCACAACACAGACAAAAGCAGCATCTGAGTGTCAGTGAAGATCACTCACAACAAATACTGCAGCGTAAGGTTTACAGGTAAGAAGCTGGGTGAGTTGGTTGGCACGAGGGAACATGGGGATTCACAAAGCACATCACAAGTTTTGTATTTACTTCCACTTGTCTTTTCATTCTGCAGGCGGCTCCTCGGTGCCCTCTGGTGGGGAGTTGGGGTCCAAGAAGTCTGGGTGCTGTAGTTCCTTTAGGTACTTAGGAGGTGTGATTATGTGGGTGGAACCTACAGGGTACAAAATCCTGAAAGCTCAGCAAGGACTAAATCCTGGGTCAAACGCTGTTATTTATGTAAGATACACATTAGACTGATAGAAACAAAAATAGATTTACAAAGGTTTTAATGAAAATTTACCAAATGCTGCCAAACAGGCCTGTCCCAGGAGACCAGGGTTTCTAAAAGCGTCATGAAATCTGAACTCCAGACAACGATGCATTTTTAGTTTTTCTCTTCCAGTACCTGAGACTGCACCCTTTCCTAGTGAGTCCCAACAACATATCAGCTGTCACATAATGTGATTAATGCCTTTACATAGAAGCCACTGTACTCAAAACATAAATTTAAGATTTCCAAAATGAAACATCAGCAAGATCCAGACACTCAGAGGTATTTATCAACCATTTACCCATGTATACCAGGTCATGCTGGATCAAACAAACAAAGGGGAACTCTGCCAATTTATTACTGCAATTAAGTAAAACTGGAGACAGATTTTTAAATTAAGTTTTAAAAGTCAGCAGAGTGCCAAAAAAACCTTGAGATACCTCACTTGTAAAGGCTGACTTTCACAAAAGCTGTAATGTACTTGTTTCATAATGCAGCTGAATAACATCTTATGTAAGCCCCTTGCCCATGTCCTTCATTCAACACCTTCAGTTTGTACTGTAATTGAGCTTCACCTATACATTTGTATTCTGGTTTTAAAAACCCAAGCTGATGACATCACCGATATCAACAAGGTTATTTTCACAGACTTCATAAAGCTCTCACTGCTTTCACTACTCAGTACTACTCAGCCAGCAAAAACAAACTTTTTTTCACTAGCTGAGTAGTACTGATGAGAAAACTAATCTAAAAGTTGAGGACTAAGTAACCTGGTCAGCTCTCTTTTTGTCCAGTTAACTCACCAATCAGGGCCTCCCACTTGCCATTGGTCTGGGTGACCTCATACACACAGCGCATCTCGCTGTGTGTCATGCCTCCGATGATAAAAACAATTATCCGGGGCCCTGTCTTCATCTCTGTGGGACCCCTGTTCTTGTGCCAGTTACCATAGCGAGCACTGTATGATGAGAAACATATCGATAAGCATTTGTGGCAAAAAGGTTGTTTTTCCACACTGGGCACAGTGATTTTTTTCCCACTAAAACGACAGTCATGGCTCTAATCTACTTAATTTTATTTATATTACCTTGAGTGTGATTTAAAAACTACACACCTTGAGGGAGCACTGGCTTTGGCAGATGCTTGTCGCTGAGAAATATATGGGTACTGCTTGGGGTCAAGTTTGTCCTCAATTGCGTCCTGTGGGAACACATACAAGCTACAACTCTATGTACCAGAAACAGACTCACCCATGTTCCATTTCTCAAAAGCCAAACTAAAAATAAATGTCTAGTACTCCAGTAATCCCCAATATTAGCCTGTAATCAGACTGAACAACCTAAGTAACAGTTGCAGTTACAGCACATGAGATGTACCTCAATAAGATCCTTGACAAGAGGAGTCCACCTGGAGAGCTGGTAGGTCTGCTCACTGATTCGTTCCTTACGATCAGGCTTTTTGGCCTTCTTGGCAGTGCCCTGAAAAGAAACAGTGTTATGCTTTTACAACTCAACTGGAAGTAATGTTTTTTAAACTTTACTCTCAATAATGTTAGTTTTACATAGAGTCCCAATTTCTTTCAACAAAAAGTTAATTTTGTGCTTCTATGTTGAGATAAAAGTGCTTACCCCAAGCATAAACAAACATTTTACCTGCTTCAATTATTTAGAAAGTCATAGATGCAAGTAAGTTGAAAATTTTGTTGTTTTTTTTTTTAAATGCCATTACAATGAAATGTTTCCAGTTCAGGTGTTATACTGTAATCTGCCATAAGGGGACATCATACCTGCTGAAGCAATGTTTGGCAGGTGGGGAGAGGAAACTTTAGGTCTTCTCTGTCTCATGTGCTTGCAACCAAAGTAACACACAGGCGTGCAAAACAAACCTCTCTTTACTTAATGAAGTTACTAAAATGCAATAAATTTGTCTCAAGGAAGAAGCCTTAGTTTATGCGGTTTGAAATTCAAGATTGCGAGTTTACTTTATCACATTCAATTTAGATTTGCAATTCTTTTTAGAATAGTTTAAAAAAAAAAATGTTGTCACACTAGTTAAGATATCACCACAATCAATAACCAGCAGTTTATAGCTCCCTCTCATATACGAGCTGTTGCATATAAATAACAATCAGTAAAACCAATCATTTGCATAAAATTGTAAGCAATTTATTTTTTCCATGTCCATTCTGGGAAGCCTTAGCCTTCACCAATTTCTAAATAGTGCCCGTTCAGTTTTGGTAATGGCTATAAATTTGATCCATCTCAACAAACACGCGCACATGGTTTACTGAGGGTTTCCAGTGAATCCCCTTCAAGGACTTTTCTCAGCAGCCTATTGTTAAACTTTCATTTAATGACAAGCAAATGGGTGACATGTTCAGTCACGCTGTGAACACACGTACTGTAGTATATTTTGATTAGATTGATCAGCTGCTGAAATTATTCCCCAATAAATGCAGTTTTGTTCTGTTATAGTACAATTTGCTAAAAAAAAACCAAACAAACAAAAAAAAAACCTACAGTGGGCCGCTGTTTTGGAAAATGACTAAACCTTTTTCAAAATGTTATATATTTGTGTTCCATTTTTAAATATCCCACCCCTTTAACCCTTTAACTCACTGGCTGTACTGTGGACAGTAGGAAGTAGGAAGGAAAGTGAAGACGACACACTGAGCAGTAGTAAGTACCTGGAGTCTCTCTGCCTATGTTTAAAGCTATGGTGGAACACTGAGGATTGTGGCAAGCACAGCTCACCTCAGAGATTATGGGAACGCCCATGTGGGCCATGTTGGAAATGATGTCACTGTCCTCTGGGGGGATACTGGCATGCTGAAGGAGCTTACAGAGATTTTCCTCTGTCACACCTGACACATGAATACACACAAATACATGCAGCACAAATGCATGTTAGTATGGACACATATAAATATGTATTTAGAATTATTTTTAACAAAAACACACACACATGCACACGCAAACCACACACACACACACACACACACACACACAACAACTAAGACAGAATATCAGAACACTGATTCTTTTCTGCTTTTCTCATCCCAGTGCAGTAATCTCCAGCTTCCAGATTGTATTAGCTGATATGAAAGACAGCAGCAATAGGACAGTGGATGCCTTACCATTTTTAAGAAATATATAAAGCAGGATGATGCGGATCTTGTCAGACACACTGACATTGGCATCCAGTAGAACGGGAACAATAAGCCTCATGGGATCCTTGATCTTCTCACCCTCAGCATCTGTGGACATTGCCAGATCCTAAAAAACATTACAGAGCAGAGTGGTCTAAATGTCAACCTGAGTTCCACATAAGTTCCAATGCATAAGAAAGAAACATCCTATGTCGAAAAAAAAAGAAAATGGACACACCTACAAACAGCCAATTGCTACATTCAGAGAGTTACCCAATGATCTGTGTAGTGAACTGAGCTTTTTTCAACTTATATTTGAAGCTGAAAAAAGCTTCAGATATACGAACAAATACATATATTTGTTTGATTGTTTGATTGTTTTATTAATTTTGTATATTTTGCAATGACTGTGTTTGTTTTTTGCCTACTGATAGAGATGCTAAACTGTCTTTTGTTGTTGCACAATAACAACAATAAAAATCTGTTCTATTGTATTTTATCCATTTACAGTACCTCTTTGCAGTGTACTGTGTTATAGACTATTTTCACTGGACAACTTTGATACTGAAGAAAACCTAAAACTGCAGTGACTGTGATGGTTAGAAGCGTCTTTTGTCTAAAATTTCAAAGCAAAATTATGGACACTTATTTACAGGCATTGGTCATATTATAGTCAAAAAAATTTACCAATTAGCATTTATAATGAAAATTGGTGGTTGATTGCAGCCTTACACTACTTGTATAATGGATTGTTAAAACTTTTCTGAGGTCTTAATAAAGCAAACATAGACAATACAAACCAAATTAAAGGTCCCCATTCTACATCTTGTCACAGGGTTTTTCTATAAGACAAGGCTACAAAATGGAGGATGATTGGACACCATAGGAAAAGGAGAAGACAGGAAGAGGAGGCAGAAGAAAAGGGAAGGTGGGTGGGGCACAAGAAGTGAGAACGAACAAGTGGGAAGGGCAAGGTGGTATTTATAGACATATGACAGGAAGGGGAGTGACTGAGATGTGGTCCTCTATTCCTGAACTTCAGCTTAAGATTTGATCTCCATTTCGATACCTTGGACCACACATCAATTTGAAGCATGATTGTTCATTGGAGTGTTATGCTGGGGATGACTGAGTTGAGCTGATGCAGTGTGGAGAAAAATTTGTCGGGGACCAGCAGTGGCTCCTTGGATGGGGGACCCCAACAAAGCTTCTCATAAGAATGAAACAAGGAGTGGGCATCATAGGTCTCGAGGTGGAAAAGGAGTGGATGCACTTGATGCCCATGGCCCTGATTAGGTGCCATGTTGGCTGGAAGCTGCAGTAATATGGAAGGAGTGGCCAGAGAACAGGATTTTAGATGCCGTTGGGCACAGAGTAAAAGAGGAATCAGAATAAGGTTGTGACTTGACCGGTCTCTGTAATGAAGTCAGAGTTGAGGGGGCAGAGATTTTTCTCACATCCACCCAACCGGTGGAGGCAGATGGCTGTCCCTCCCTGAGCCTGGTTCTGTCGGAGGTTTTTTTCCCCCCACAGGGGTTTTCAGTTCCTTCCCACTGTTGTGGACTGCTTGTAGACTGCTGAAGCTTATCAGGAATCCAAATGTTTTGGATTATTGGGTGTTTCTGCCTTTGTGAAGCGCTATGAGATGACCTGTTGTTGTAAATATGCGCTATACAAATAAAACTGAATTGAATTGAACTGAATTGAATTGAATCATGGACTTTGTCGACTGGTGAGCAGAACCACCCTCAAACGAACGCCAGCAAGACAAAAGAGATGGTGATCAATTTCCACAGGAAACCCTCACACACTCCACCGCTGAACATCCAGAGACTTGACATAGAGAGAGTGAGGACCTACAAGTACCTGGGTGTTCACCTAAATAACAAACTGGACTGGACAGATAACACTGACTCTCTGTACAAGAAGGATCAGTGTCGTTTATACCTGCTGAGGAGGCTTGCATCATTTGGTGTGTGCAGGCCACTGCTGAGGACGTACTACGATACTGTGGTGGCATCAGTGGTCTCTTATGCAGTAGTGTGCTGGGGAGGGGGGTGCTCTGAGCATGATAAGAGCAGACTCAACAGACTGATAAAAAGAGCCAGCTCAGTCTGTGGCTGCCCCCTGGACTCCATTGAGGTGTTGGGAGAGAGGAGGGCACTGGCCAAACTGTCTGCCATCATAGGAAACACCTCCCACCCTCTGCATTAGACTGTGAACTCCTTACGTAGTATGTTCAGTGACAGACTGTTACATCCAAAGTGTAAGAAGGAACGTTTCCGCAGGTCCTTCATCCCAACAACAGTCAGACTTTACAATGATGCATTATAGACTCCACTGGTACCTCTGTTACTGCTGCACTTTTTCAACCAACCAACACGTTCCACTATGTGCAATAACTATCATCTTTGTGTATATAGTCTTCATAAAAAAATACAAAATCTTCTGTCTATAATGTTCTTTTATCTCTTGCAATTTTTTTGCACTGTGTTATTGGTTTCTTTCCTACAATTTGCACTGAGTGTTCCTAAATTATTCTATGCTGACTGTACACTTTTTTTTTTGGAGCTGTTGTAACAGTGAACTTTCCCCACTATGGGATCAATAAAGTTTATCTTTATCTTTATCTTTGAAATGTATTTGTCTGAAATTCATGCTGGGGAACACAAAAAAGTTGGGCATAGCATGTCCTAGGACACGAAACAACAGATTAAATTTCGTGACAATTTTCACAAATTGCAGTAAGACTGGGTTGGAATGATAGTGGCCTGTGTCTCCAAGATGAAGGACTATGTTGAGAATTGCAGTCAGGTTGTTGTCAAACTCTTGTACTATAATGTATTTTGAATTGTGGACAGTACATGTGGTGGTTGGGTAACTCAGGCATCCTCGTTTGTGACGTATTAAAGATGAATATTCTGAAAAGGTGCATCGGTGCAGCTCCCAGTAGTGGCGCCCCCAGTAGCTGTCTTTGATGAATTGTTGGAGAGGAGTTGCTATGTTAGAGGCGAGCGAGATGGAAGAATGATAGATAATTGTGTCTCCAAGATGGAGGGCTATATTGAGAGATAGAGTCAGGTTGTTGTCAAACTCTTGTACTATAAGCTGGCAGCCCGTTGCCAGAATAGAAGGGAAAAGATTGTTGGGAAGTGTCAGGGGAGGAAAGGTGAGTTGGTATCCTATGGTTGGAAATAGTTGTAGTGATTACTGTAGGGGAGGTTATTGGTGGATGGGATGAATCATGCCAACCCAGGCGGAGCATGCTCAGACACATGGTTCATCATAAGGGGTATATACAGACGTACGACAGGAAGGGCCGTGATTACGGTGTGGTCCTGCTCCTGAACTTCAGCTAAAGATTTTATCAGCATTTATAATGGTTCTCCTCACATATAAAACTCTTAATGACCAAGCTCCATCTTATCTTTAAAACCTTACTGTAGTGCCATATTATCTTAAAAGAGCATTTCGCTCTCAGACTGCAGGTCTACTTGTGGTTCCCAGAGATTCCAGTAATAGAACGGGAGGCTGAGCCTTCAGTTATCAGCTCCTCTGTTGTGGAATCTGCTCACAGTTTGGGTTCTGGAGGCAGATATCCTCTCTATGTTTAAGATTAAGTTTAAAACCTTGCTCTTTGATAAAGCTTATAGTTGTGGAACGCTAAGGGTCACGTATCCGTTATTAACACTATAGCAGCATTATTCAGTTCAATTCAATTCAATTCAATTCAATTCAATTCAAATAACTTTATTCATTCCCCTGCTTTTGAATTGAATGAATGAAGTTATTTGAATTGAATTGAACTGAATTGAATTGAATTAAGCTGAATTGAATTGAATTGAATTGAATTGAATTGAATTGAACTGCAGGGTGGCGCAGTTGGTAGCACTGTTATCTTGCAGCAAGAAGGTTGCCGGTTCGCGTCCTGGTGGGGGGGGTTTGTATGTTCTCCCCGTGCAGCGTGGGTTCTCTGGCTTCTTCCCACAAGTCCAAAAACATGTTGAGGTTAATCATCTTATATTTATATGTACATATTTCTGTCTAGTATGTGTGTATCTCTCTATGTGTAATGCTGCTGACAACAATGTGAAGATAAATGAGATAAATAAAGGCATATCTTATCTTATCTTTTCTTATCTTATTGGTGATTCTAAATTGTCCATAGGTGTGAATGTGAGTGTGCTTGGCTGTCTGTCTCTAAGTGTAGCCCTGTAATGTCCCCTGCCTTCGCCCTAAGTCAGCTGGGATAGGCTCCAGCGACCCTAGTGAGTATTAAGCGGTGTATAGATAATGGATGGATGGATGGATTGATGGATGGATGGATGGATGGATGCATTGAATTGAATTGAATTGAATAATGCTGCTATAGGTCTATAATCATCAGAGACTTTCCACTGGTCACCTTTCTCCATACAGTTGTTTACCACCATTATATGTCAATAACTTTGTGTCTTCTCTCTCCTGTAGTCTGTGTTTTGTTCTCCCTGTGGGTGTCTCTGGATCTTTAGCCATCTGCTATCCTGTTATTCTCCCCTTGAGATGATATTTGCTTTGAATTGGTGTTATTTAAATAAACTTTAATCTTTGCAACTAACTAATCATGGTGTGACTTGGGGGAAAAAAAGACAAAGCAAAAGCACATTTCTAAACAGTTAGAAAGTTAACACTTTCACCCAGGTGACTGGGGTTTCAGTTATATGATGAGAATAACATGAATGGTCAGTTTCAGTGATGGTCCTGAAGCAACATTAATTACGGTGCTCTACAAACAACAGCAATGTGCTATTTAATACACAGGCAGGAGGCTGACATTGCCCTGTTGGAACGAAAGCAACTATGCATATTTCCAGCACCACACAGACATATATCCTGGCAGTGCTTGCTTACTTTGGAACACTAAATTAAGCTCAATTCCACTGCATTAACTATAGATGAACATTACAAAAGGGTCTAAAGATAGGTCTAACATTTACCTGTTCAACACGACAGAGTTTGTCCACAGTGCCCTGGTAGCGGTTCATACAGTCCTCAGCCAGATGGAGATGGGTTGAATACTGAGTTCAAAGAGGAGAGATGCTGTTACTGAGGTTGATACAGACAGCCCAGACAGCTACAACATATGTTAAACATATCATGTACAGTATTTCTACCTGCTGACAACTTCCAGGCTTCCTGAACTTTTCCTTACCACATTGCCATATTTATCATGTTCATAGGTTTACTATCCTGTTTATTATCTCACATTGTAATGAAAGTCAAATTTTCTTTGCATGTTGAACGTTGTTTAAACACTGTTACCAACAGAAATAAAAATGGCAAATAAATAAAAAAAAACAACAACTATACAATAAAGACAGACGAGAATAAGCAATACATCAACCTGAACAAAATAAAACACAACATTGAACCAAAATGACAAGCTGACATTACATCTACAATTTTGAAAATGAGGCACAGGCCAATGAGCCTTTTAGAAACTCTCCATATTGAATAAATGTTAAATCTGAATTATACAAAATAATTCTACAAAATATATATAATACAAAATGCTTAACAAATGTATTAGAGCACCATCCAGTGTGAGGTTTAGGCCACAGGTACCCTAAATAACAGCATTGGCAATTACCAAAATAATTTTTATTTGATTGATTGCATAACCATTGTTTTGATGACTGCAGCCATGCATCTTGGCATACTTTCCATCACCTTCTGACATTGTTCTGCTGTCACAGCAGCCCATACCTGTTGCACAAATTCAAACTAATTTACTTTGTTTTTGGACTTGTGGTTCTTCATTTTGCCTTTGATGATTTTCCACAGGATTGGATTTAGATCTGGTGATTGAGCAGGCCAAGGCTAGGTTCCAGTGTTCTGGTTCTCCATCCAGGCTTTAACTGACCTTGCTGTGTGGTAAGGGCCATTGTCTTGTTGGAAAATCCAGTTATTTGAGGCAGGAAAGAGTTTTCCAGCTGATGGATGAAGACTATTTTCAAGAGTAGCCCTGTACATGACCTGGTTCATTTGCCCTTCACACAGTTGCATTTGCCCTGTTCCACCCATACTGAAACAACCCCAGATCGTCACTGATCCACCCCCATGTGTTACTGTAGGGGCAAGACAGTCTGGTTTGTAGGCTTCTCCAGACTTCCTCCTAACCAGTAAGTTGGCTGAAATGGGCTTCAATTGAAAATTGGATTCATCACTGAAGAGAAGCTCAGCCCAATCATCAACAGTCCAGTACTTGTGATCCCCAGCAAAGAGTAACCGGGCTTTCCTCTGCCTTTCATTGATGAAGGGCTTCCTCTGTGCCCTGTGTGACTTTAGACCAGCTTCAAGAAGTCCGTTTGGAACTGTCCTTGCCAAACAAGTCACATTTCTCCACAGTGCCCACTCATTTTTAAGATCCCTGGAGGTCTGACGACAATTCCTGACACAGGAAGGGATGGGTGCATGGTCATCTCATGGGGTAGAAAGACGTTTTCTGCTGCGACCAGCTAGCAATTTGGTAGTACCATGTTGGGCTTGTTTTTTCTTGGTGTAATGAACGGCTGTCTTGGAGATCTTCTTGTTTTTTTTCGCTATCTGTCTCTCACTCATGCCAATTTCCAGCAGTGCCAAGATGGCTGCCTTTGTGGCTTCACACAGTCCTTTTGTTTTAAGCATTATGTGAGAGCTGACAACTTCTGAGTTGTACTACGACTTGAATGCAAGCAGGAAACCACTCTAGGCCTTTGGATGTGCAGTGCTGCTTATGACATGACATGGCCTCTTATGCACCCTGGGAATACAATTAAGCTTAAGCATGTCAAATAGGACATAAACTATTATGTAATCAGTTGCATTTTTTGCCATGTTCATTGTATTCTTCAGGTAATATACCTTTAGTGGTACCAGGCATTAAAATGAACAAGAAATTGAAGAAAACAAGGGTGTTCTAAAGTCATTTTCTATGACTGTATATATAATAGTAACACTTAAGCTCCTACCTTGCTGAGTTCTTTCTGATATTGAGGCATTTTCTTCAGCATCTGGGACAGTTCCTTCATGGTAGTCTGAAGGAGAGAGTGATACATTTCAGTGAAAGTAAATCTTCTTTGCTTTAATGCAATGTAATAATATATTCATGTGGAGTGAATAATATACATCTTTTTTTTTTTTGAAATGCAATTTTTTCTTCAAATTAAGTGATATTAAAAAGCAAATATGGTCCCTTCTCCACAGATTCCCATTACATCAAAAATCAAAAAGGCCAGATACAAAAATCAGTTATAAATGCCACTAGATTAGTTAAAAGGGTCCAAATCTAATTTTAGATACAATTCTGCAGCCTTTAGAGCCCATACACATGTATTTTCATGTGTTTGAGCAAAGGAGGTGTCAGGTTTGCACATAGCATTTGTGTAAACTGCATAGATTTAAGGGAGACTCAAAGCAATCTTCAGCTTTTATCTGTGGTTTTGTAACAATAGCACATGATTTTCACATTAAAATCTCTGGTCATCCTTTGACAGTTTATAATACTCCAACATGTGCATGCACAAAATAGCCTACATGTTTTGAACTATGATTGTAAAGAATATTAAACAATGTAGAAAAACATGTTTTTAATTCAGTTGGAAACATGCATGAATAATTATAATTCTAATAAAAATATTAATAATAATTAGGAATTGTTTTAGTCAACCTATGGTTTTTCATAGAACATTGTGTTAGAGTCCAGTGCACCTGGTCATTTAACTGTTTTTATAACAAGTAACGTGAACCAACAGGTTTGCTGGTGATAATTTAACAAGTGGCTTGTCAATGTGCACTGACAGAACTGATTCCTGTGTTCGTCTAATGACTGTAAACAGAGTCACTTGTGTTAATGAAAGGCCATAAGACAGAGTACTTGATATTGCTAAGCTTTGATGCTTATAAAAACTATAAGAGGATGCTTCACTGAATGTGCATTTACATGCACTGTGAATCCGAATCAGGAATTCACTGCTTGCCAGAGGTGGTGGGAGAGTGGATGAATTATGTTTTTTGTCAGATCACATGATCACATCTTTGCAGCCTACAGATGTGTCAGAAAAGTTCCAGGAATGGTGTCACAAAAAAATATATTTCAAACCCAAACTACAAACTACAAGTTTTCCCCTTCAGACGATCAACCAGCACGTCTACAAAGAGATCCTGCAGCATTTGCTTCGTTCAGTGCGCGAGAAGAGGTGAGCGTTGTGGCAGGACAAGTGGTGGCTGCTTCACCATGACAACCTGCTCACAACGCCCTGAGCATCCAACAGTTCCTGGCTGAGAAGAACATCGCCGTGCTGGAGCAACTTCCCTACTTGCCTCATCTTGTTCTGTGGGATTGTTTCCTCTTCCCCAAACTCAAGGGGTTCATCAAGGGGACCTGTTTTGAAGACGTGGACAACATCACGATGGCTGTGATGACGGAGCTGAGAAGGATCCCGGAAGAATCCTTCCAGGAGTGCATGGCGGTGTGGGAGAGAAGGCTGGGAACGTGTGTTAGACTCCAGGGGGATTACTTGGAAGGGGAAAACATGTAGTTTGTAGTTTGGATTTGAAATATATCTTTTGTGACACCAGTCCTGGAACCTTTCTGACACACCTCGTATAGCAAACATTGCATAGGCCAGAAGTGGCTCACAGGGTCAGCTGATTCTTCCACCTCTGTGGAGCTAGGTGAAGGACAGCTGAGAGTCAAACACAGAAACAGATCCTGAAAGGAGGAGAGCAGTATCGTGTGTCCTCTACCTTTTCCCCTGTGTTCATCTTTTTGCTGGCAGAGAATTCTTTTAGAGAACGAGTCACAGCCCTGTGAAGCGAGAAAGACAGAAAAACACAAGGAAAGTCAGGGGACATGAGTTGAGATGTACTGTATATCCTGAGTCCTAAGATGAATAGTGCTTTACGACAGCACTATTGTATCCATTAAGTCGAAGCAACTCACGTTGACACCTCAGCAATGTGTTTGTGTCTCAGAGTGAGCCACAGGTCATCATCCTCATCCAGCAGTACCTCCTTCATTCTGGTCTCACCCATACCACTGGTCTCAAAACTGACAGAGAGGGTGAGAGAAGTTTACAATCTGTCTGTGTGCATCAAAGGGAAATAGTACTCTATCTGTTTAAATAAATCTTAAGGTATCCAAGTGGGAAATAAAGGCTTTTTAATAGATTGACACTGAGGTATTTATCAATTTTATGTTTGTGTGTTACTTTCTTTTGCTTCTTCCTTGCAGTAAGATAGACCATGTTTTACCGTATATATAAGCCAAAATGTGAGTTACATAATTAAAAGCAACAAAGTAAAAACATTAAAAATTAAAAATTAAAAAAAAAACATTGAAACTCTTAGAAGCTGCAAGTCCTCTTTTGTTGTTACCTGTAGACATCGTTCTCAATGCCAAGCAGGTCATATGCCATGGCCTGCAGTGTGAGCTCGTGCAGAAGAGGTGACACTGGATCAAAGCCTCGATCCAGAATGAGCAGCTGAGTGCGAGACTTGTCTGGGCCCTGGAGATGTTAGAGCAGGAATCCTTTCACCAAAAAGTGTAACTCATTCCTGGATTCCCTCCCTCGGTTTCTCGCTTGATCACAGTTCACCCAGATTTCAGAACTTTTCACTGTTCATGTCATGTCATGTTTTTAGTTTTTAGGGTTTTTTTTCTTCTTCTTTTTTATAAGCTATTGACATGATTACAAGTTTGAGCTTTTGCTCAAGGTTTCTGGAATATTTAGTAAAAAAAATAAAATAAAATAAAAATTGGGTGGTTGGATAGCTCAACAGGTTGGGCAGGCGACCCATGTACAGGGGTTATAGTCCCTGATGCAGCAGCTGCAGTTCAATTCCAGCCAGTGGCTCATTTGCTGCATGTTTAAAGAGGCTTTAAAGATGCTTTAAAAGAATCGCAGAAGTTACCAAATTTAACATTCAATTCAATTTAACATTAATGTCAAAAATTCATGACTCAAAAGTATATGGAGTAGAGCTGTGGCACTTTGCAAGATTTCATGGTTTAGGTAGAAGTTTTTGCCTGATTTATTTCAAGAATATCCACGACCTCAACTGGGAGGCCCTAGGTGAGTTGGCATGGAATGACCCAATAAGTCTCTGATTCTATCAAAAGGCCAGAGAGAGACGTGACTCTTTTTGTTTTTTTTTTCCAATTTTAATTTCCTTTTTTTTTTTTTTAATTTTCCAAACCTCCCTTGTCCAAAAGACCCTGCGTGGTGAACTTCCAATGATACATCTGACTCTTCCCCTTTGTAATTTTGTCATCCAACTTCACTACCCTACCTCTCCCATGGTGGGGTCATCAGCCTTGTAGCCATCCAGCTTCTCCTGAAGCATCTGGGCAAGAACTGCACAGTCTTTGTACTCCCTGAACCAATACACACACACACACACACACACACACACACACACACACACACACACACACACACACACACAACACACACACACACACACAGACATATTTGTCCACATTTCCAAGAATGTCTACATGAGTAGAAAAACAAGTTTAATCTGTCTCCACATAAACCTAACAAAGTCTTTAGATGTTTACTTTAAAAATGTAAAAAATTCACCTTAGTAGAAATGTTAAGTGGCATAAAACATCCTAAAGAGACTTTTTTAGTAGTTGTGTGTGGAACTATGATGACTCATATATCCCAACAACTTGTCAAATTTGACTAAAACACTGATAAAACGCAGAACTTTGTGAGGGTTAAATAAAGTAAGCAACAGGCTAACTTAGTAATTAAATGCACTTTAAAACAAATCTGTTCATAATAAATCCTGGATTACTTGACAGCTGAGGTTAATAACCAGGGCCCATATACATTCACCCTTTGAGGATGTATATTACTCTGCATGTAATGTAAGAAACAGGCTGTACCAGGATTATGAGTGTTAACATGTTTCTTCTTTCTGAGAAAACAAAAAAAAGAAAGAACTAAAAAAATAAATAAATTAAAAAAAAATAATTACATTTTATATAATTTTACTCCAGTGTTTCTCAGTTGGCACAGCCAATCAAAATGTTGTTGTAAAACTTGAAGACTGGTTTCCTCTGTCTCACCAATAATGAAAATAATAGGATTCAAAATTAGGACAAAAAAGACAATTGAAATTAGTTGTATTTGTTGGTCTCACCCTCTGTATCGAACTCCAGGATACTCTTTGAGTGTGGCACAGAGGGTGGCGATCTGTTCAGCACAACGCTCCAGCATGTTATTCTTGACGTCAGACTTGAAGGGGCTGTAGAAGTCCTGAAAGGCATCCACTTTACCTAGGGAGAAGACCTAAATACATGGCAGAGAAACACCATGAGGTCCAACATTAACTTCATTCCTGTCCCCAACATTTACAATGACCAATGTTAACCCAGTTGCCTATGAGGAGACCTGACCCTGAACTCATGCAAAGCAAGGATGCTAATATGTGTCATTACACTGTTAACCCAAAAGTTCTTTATACTCAAAAGGTAGTTTTGTTGCATTACTTAAACAGTATGAGTATATGGAGAGTGTTTGAGATAGTCATTGGGTGTACTCACTTTTGTAAGTTTAAAAAACCTAAACCAGGCCACAATTGCTGCCCTGTTCTGATTGGCTCACAACTCAGGACAAGTCTGAGTTTGACCACTGTGTGTTCTCTATATACAGTTTTGCAACAGTAGGACTTAATGCATATTATTTCAATGTAGTTTTGAAAAAGTAAATGCCCACTTTTAACTATTTTTGTTTAAAGCCTCAATTTAATGCCTTGGAAATGCAAATACTGCCCTGCCATCTGTGAGAAGAGAGCACAGCTTTTCAACTTGATAAGCTAAAGCATGGAACTTGTGCCAGAACTGAGCCCTTTCCTTGGTTGGGCTTGTATAGTGACTGGATTTCTATGGAAACAAAAAAACCTAAACCAGTGAGGGGCTGCTGCTGGAACTTCCAATCTAGGCGTAGTTTGTGCAGGTTCCATTGAAGGAATCCAAACATTTCCTGTGTATTTCCAATATCGCCTTTACTGATCTGGACACACTTGTCCCAGCAACTTGTAGTTGTATGAAAAATAAATAAAAAGGTTCAAATTCAGCCACTAAAACTCTGGTCAAAAAACTGTGTGCTTCTCCCCAGTTAGCAGCACACCTGAGGAGTAATTGACCCTTCCTCTATTTATACTATTCACATATGACATTGTCCAATAAACCACTGACTGTCATAACATGAGATCGACACCTCAACAGACACATATACATGAACACACACAAAAATGGCTCTGACAGCATGTTCACACATTACCAAAAATAGAACCACAATGAATTAGAAAAAAATATAATATTAAAGAAAGCCATACAGCTGATTGTAGACAAATTGCTGTTAACCTGAATATCCTCGCTTTGTCTTGTTTCTGGAATCTGAATGAGGCAGACTCCATGGGCATGAGGACAACAGTGCTACAAGTCCAGCATCACCACAACTAAACCCTTCAAGAGTGGGGATCATCCTAGAGGGCAGCCCTGTAATGGACGCACTCACCAACCTACCTCAAGCAATGTGCCTCCTGTTCGGCTTTACTTCTGTGTGTACCTGTGTTCTAATAAAAAATAATAAAATGTAGTGCATTGTGTGGTCATTGACAAAAGAACAACTTAATTGGAATTTTCTTATCCCAAGTATATATTTTTTTATACATTCACAATTTTAATAAAACTAGGATTTTTAAGTGTATTTGATGTATACATTAAGTTCTGACTATTCTGCATTCTACCGGGTTTACAGTGTATACGGAGCAATGATTAGGACTTTTTGTGTTTTGAGTCTACGTCTAAATGGTGTTTTGATATCTTTCAGCTATGAAACAAAGAGAACTCTGGAGAAAATAATTATTTGGGCTTGAAAATCATTGAAAGTAAAACAATAAATGAGACAATATTGGCCCCCAGCAGGCTGGCACTAAATAAACCCTTTTTTCACACACACTCAAACAAACACATGCACCCATCTGTTACTAACGCTATTAAATGATAACAATCCCTTTTTTTTTTCTCTCGACACACATCTGTGCCATTGGCTGCAGCGTATGACCATTGGTTACGTCAGCCAATGAAGTAAAGGAATGAGACGAAAGAGGCACTGGTATGATGTGTCCCCTCCTACAGGATTAAAACTACAGGATAGCAGAGGATTGAAAGCTAAAGCAGATCCAACACAAAATGCTGTCAGTCTGGTCCTCTTTACTGTGCTCCTCCCTTTCCAGAGGAACTGTGTCAGTATCAAAGTGCAAGGTGAGAGCAATATTTTTATATATTCAACACTCAATAGAACATACTCTCTCTATATATATATATTCTCATCTTGCTCAAGGATAAAGGATACTTGGCAGTACAGGCAAGGAGCAGCTTTTTCCTCATTACGATACATCAACATGGCCTTTCTTTGCAAAGGTGTCAGTCAACCCTCTAAAAGAATATACTGTAGATTTTAGTTTAAGGAAGGGCATTACCCAACACAATCAGTGTTGGGCACTGATATATTACAGTGATGTGATTACTTTTACAGTAGTTCATTGTTACATACTAGAAATCTTCGTAATGCCCCGTCATTTTGACATGTGGAAGTCAGTTTACTGCGTGGGAGTTGTCATGGAGGGCATGTGTAAATTTGGTCTCTGAGTTCAGCGGTCTCCTCTTCAGAGGTGTAATGAGATTCCAGATTATTCCAAACTTTGTCATTTTGTGGCAAATACAAATACAGTTGTAGCTCAATAATCCGACCCTTAACAATCTGAAAACCTTAGTATCTGACAGGTTTTAAGGAAAAACGAATGCAACCCACTAAAAATAGCCTTAACATACCGACAGCCTTGGATTCCGACAATGTCACAAATAAGGATAACAGTGTATTATCTGATGTAACAATCCAACAGATTAGCTACGTTCAGACTGCAGGACCTAATGCTCAGTTTTTGTGAAATCTGATTTTTTTTGCAAGTTCGTTCACATTTCCAATTAAATATGACTTATTTGTGATCTGCTGTGTGAACTTCATATGACCCAAAAGAGTCCTGCATGCGCAAAAGAGGACACAACAATGTCATATATTTGTACCGAACCGTTCGGTCCAAGAGCTCGACACTTGTGCTGACACATAGGTGTTGCCGGATCCATCACTGCGAACAACAACAACAACAAGACAGAGCTGGAAGACGCTCCGGTGTCATTAAAATCACCTGTTTGGGATCACTTCGGTTTCCTGGTGAAGTCCGAAAAAGAAGAAAAACAAGTGGACTAGATGAAAGCCGTATGTCCACATTGTGAAGCGGTCCTCTACTATGCATCCAGCAACACGTCAGACTTACACACTCATTTGAAAAGGCAGCATCCAGGCGTAACTGCCCGCTGTGCTGGAGCTCTGACTCCATTCAGTCCTCAGTCCTCACCGCTGTCTTCTCAGCAGTACATGAGGAAGCTACAGCCAGGCAGCATCACAGGAGTGGGCTGAGCAGAGCTACTGACAGATAAGTTCAGAATGACATTGTGACATAAACTTTGACTCTACATGTCTCCTTGATCTCTCTTTGCCATGAGTCAGGACGACTGACACGTGATTCGTTGCGTCGGTCGTGCTTTTCATTTATGTTGCATTGCTAAAGTTATGCTAAGCTAAGCCACTCCCTGTCTGTTTGTGTTTGCAATAACCTCGCTGTAGTTATGCCAACCTAGCATAGCGTTAGCTAACTGCTTAAAGCCAGTAAGCAACTGTAGAAATAAGTGTAGAAAATATCTGAGTACAGAATGACCGTCTATCACTCCGTCAGCTTGTTATTGATGATATCAATGTTAATTCAAATGCTAAAGCTATGTTCTGATTCTCCATGAATCTAATAGTGTAGATAAAATGAATGCAGAACTTGCTGGAAATCACAATATGGTGGAAATGAGCTGCTTGGTGGAGGTCTGCGCCCTCACAGTGCTCTTCTAGTTAGCCATGTTTTACAAACTCGCCTCATTTATGAACAGCACACAAGCTCAAACTTGCTGCATAATAATAATACTTTTTTCATTTATTTGAAAAATAGTTATTTTTTATATTCATCGCTGAACTTGGTTGTTTGCAGCAGTGTCTTGCTTTTTTATACTGGAAAAGTAATTCAGTCATATTTACAGCAGACCAGTAAGCTGGAATTGTTAATACTGCACTTGTACTTTTGTTTATTTTGTTTTGTTTATTTGATATTGGGGATGATGCAGCAGTATTTCTGTTACATTTGTATACATTGTACATTTAATTTGATTTATTGAGCTGCTAACAGCTTTTTGGTTTAATAAAATAAACAAATGTTTTGGATTAATTATGAGCACTTAACTGAGAACCCAACCATACCGAACCGAACCGTGACTTCAGTACCGAGGTACGTACCGAACTGTGATTTTTGTGTACCGTTACAGCCCTAGTCAGCAGCCAAGTACTGCATGTGCGTTCCAACCACTCTCCCTCTGGAATAATGGTCACAACTATGATTATAAGACCCAAGTTGTATGGCACAAACATTTTTTTAATACCAGTCTACCATGGTCCACTAAAATGGACAGCAAACTCAAAACCAGAACAGTACCTGAAAAAGGGCAATGCAGCATAACATTACAATGAGTTACATTCATTTCATGGAGACTTACTCTAACTGGGACTATAGCTACTACTAAGAACTACATAATAATGTCAGCCTTTTGCAATACACCGTGCCACAAAACATTTCTGCTCAATGGTTTAGTCTGTTGTTAAATAAAGTTATATGTAGCTACTATGTGGTACATTCAATGCTAAAATGATTGCAAGCAAAATGTGAGTAGATATCTGTTCTTGTCACTCCTTTGCAACTCAGTAGAATTCAGTGTCTCCAATTATAAGACTGGGTAGGTTTTACTGTAAACAAACAAACACACACACACACACACACTCACAAAGTTCATTCAAGTAATGCAATAGGAACACCCTACATCTCACAAACTATTCTGCACGTTTTTCACACTTGTGACCAAAATCCCTCCAAACTCTGTCTATCATGTCTCATGAAGCCAGTTATGAGCAGCCTGCCATGGTGTAATCCGAGCACAGACAGGATCTTACCTGAGATTCATAAGGCAGAAAGGCGATGTGGATCTCAGTCAAGGCCTTCATGGCTTTGGAGGCGCGGGATTTGGTTAACAGTCCAAACAAGGAGTCTGGGATTGCTGCAAGGAACCACAGAAAAACATGGGGACAAATGGATATTATTAGTAATTACATAAAAGAATTTTCATGTTATGTCAGCCTTGAATCCTGCTTGTTGCTTGAAGTCTTTAAGGGAAACAATTACACACAAAAGGTGATTTAAACATCACAGAGATACTTCAGTGTTTATAGCGAATGAGTGGGCTGAAGGGTACATTTTTACAGTCCTTCTCTGGTTATTAATTACACCCCTAAAAACTCATCACTGTGTTTCAAAGTGTATCAAAGTCATATATTTGGGCTTGTTTTTTCCATGAAAGTAATCCCTTCATGCCTACAAAGATTAGATGTAACTCTACAATTTTGCTTCCTGTTAAATGTGTGGGTGTAGGAATGTGATGAGTATGGACTGCTTGTTTTTTTGTGTTCCAGGCTGGAGGAGGATGCTCTCACATTCACACACCTGTAGTCTATCTGGTGATTAGGCACTGGTTAAAGCCTCACTCCACCTGTGCTCTAGTGCCAGACGATTATCAACTGTCTGAGTGGTATTTAGTTTAGTTTCGTTATTAGTCTCTCGTGTAACCCATATTCCTCGTCTTTTGTTCTCTAGTGATCCTCTGTTGGCTCTAGCGGTCCCCTGCCCAGCCTCACCAAGTCAGCCAGCACTCAGCCACATCAAACCCGCCTGCACTCAGCCTCTTGAGGTTTGGATTCCCGTTCACGAGCACCGACACTGTATTCCCTCCACAGCACCCCGGACCCCCCACCTTGGATCCCATTCCCTGCTTCCTGGTCTCCCTCACTCCCAGCTCCCATAATAAAAACCTGTTGTTGTTAAACCTGCCTCCCTCTCGCTTTTGGATCCAAACTTCCACGACTAGGCTCCTCAGCCGTCACAATAAAGTCACTGCTTCTCTCTCCCACCAACCTTATCCACTCACTGCAGCTGAAACTGGCCACTCAACTAGGACTGTGCTTAAACACTGTAAAAGTTCTCCATGCTATAAAACAGGACACTGTAATATTAGAGTAATTCAGCCATATACGTCAGACCTGGAAACTGATTCTGAAGAAAAATAATGATACAGAAAGCCTCACTCTGCAAGGTGAGAGTTGGTTCTTTAGTTTTATGACCCTGGAAGTCTAAATTTCTGTTTTTTTTACTGTCATCAGTATGTTGTAGTTTCAAAGCAGAAATTGGTTAACTGCTTATGTTGCTCATGATGTGTCATATAAAAATATACCAATATGTTAACAAGTTAAAAAGAAATAGATTTTTGCTGTAGGGAATTTTTAACAAAAGTGCACTGTGCGAGGTGGGACATGGAGCTTAAAACAGTGCACTATTTTGCATTATGGAAGATATGAGATCCAGGTCATGTCAGAGGTTTTTGAGGGCCCACACCATCCCTAGTAACCAAGACCTGACTAGAGCCAGGGACCCCACTTATGGTCAGTTCAAGGGACTGTGTTGGTGGAGGTTTTCTTGCTTAAGGTATTTTGACCACATCTTCTCCTTAAATGATTTTGTGTTGTGCTTTTTCTTCCCTCACAGTGCATTTAAATGAAGGAGGAAATAAGTTTTTCTCATGCAGGTCTAAAGTGAGAATGAAAGCTGCCTATACCTGGGTGGAGTTGAACGTAGCTGCTATAGACTTGATTGGATGGTGTATTGTTATCATGGCAGAAGAAGAATGTAGAGTTTAGAAGCAGACTGAAATTGTGAACTGTCACACTTGGTTTATTCAGATCAGATTTGACTGTCCTTCCCTTTCAGATTATGATTTTGTTTAAAAAAAATAAATAAATAAATTTTAATGGTGTAGCTGTGGCTGCAAATATGGCTATTGTTTGGACTTTAGCTGCTGCTGTGGTTCAGTCAGAGGTAGTATGGATATGGCCAGCTGTTACTATTTGAACTTACAGTGCTTTTGTGCCCTGAGATTTGCTACTATATATTTCAAGAAAACCAAAAGAAATCAAATTGAATGTCGTGCTGGTGTGGACTGTATTTACTCACTGTCAGTGAAGAAGACATGGGCTCCTCTGTACCTTGGAGACTGTGGATCTCTGAAGTCATCAATCAGACCCTCAACAGACTGAAACAGCAGACAACAATGCTCAAGCGAATGTACGAGTGGGAAAGGGAATGAAAGTTAGAAAGATTAATTACTGCATTCCAAAGTTAGTAGAGTTATTTCAATGACATTTAGAAGAACTACACTTAAGTCTTTTTGACCCCAATACAAAAAAACTGACCATCCCACCAAATGAAATTGTGTTTTGAAATATTCAAATGAAAAAAAAGTGTCATTTTCCATTTGCTGGACAAAATGCTGTAGGATGAAGAAATCACAATAGAAAGAGAAGTAGCCTGTACAGAAGTGGCACTATTTACCTCGTCTGACGGTGTGATCAGGTAGATGGCCTCCATGCTGGGCAGAGGCTCACGCCGCTTGCTTATGTCTTCTACAACTGGAGCACACAGAAAAACAACTGTGCTCAGTATTCATGAATAAGCTTGATTAGACTATAACATTGTTGAACTATGGTAAGACAAAAACTAGCTTTTTAAGATGTTAGCATTGTGTTTCAAACAGTAAAAGAGGAGTGAATGCTAGAACGCTACAATCATTCTACCTTTCAAAGGTCACATCAAATTCAGATTTTTTGAAAGATTTTTTGGACATTTCTACTAAATTGGATTGGACCATGTAGAGAGACAGGACATGTGGAAGAGAGGAGGGAAGTGACCTGCAGCAAATGATGAGTCAGTCTTAGCTTCATGTGTTTTCGCATTCTTGGTTTTCTGTGTTCAGTTCCCAAGTTAACTTGGCTTTCAGTTTTGTTTCCATACTTGCTCATTCCCCTCCAGCTCACTCTCCCGGGTAGTTTTGGTTCAGCTTTTTTTTTTCTTTTTTTAAAAAAATTTGTATCTGTACACAGTCTGCACCATGCATCACCATTGTTAATAAACACTGTCCTTCACTGAGTCTCTGGTCTCCTCATCTTCATTCGTGTATGCGTGTGCGCTCCTTAGTATATCGCAACAACATACTTTATATAGAAAATATCCAAACATTGGGGACCATTCTATTTTGCATTTACTTGTAATTTTATATATTCCGAATCATTATATCAGCTTGAAAATTGAGTAAAAAGTTGAATCTAGAATGAATTTCAGAATATTTTAGTGTTTGTTTTGCTTTTACTTTAATGATTACAGCACTGGAGTTGGAGTTGGAGGAGCTCAGTCTTCGAGACGTTCAGTTGAAGGTGGCGTTTTTTTCATCCATGCCGAGGTCCGGGCAGAGAGCATGTGGTCATCCGGGGGAACATCACATGGACTTTTAGTTTGTATTTTTTCTGTACCACCAGCCTGATTGTGTTTACTTACCTGTTTTTTGTTGAATAGGTTTTGATTTAAAACATTTTTGCCTAAACTGTGCCTTGAGTGCCTGGCTTTGGTCTACCTAATCAGGTCCTGACATTGGCTTTCTCAGTTGTCAAGTGCCTCTAAATTTTCAATGGGGTTGAGGTCAGGGGACTGTGGAGGAGAGTCCATGACAGTGAAATCTCTTAGGTCTTCTTTGGTCCTCAAGTAATCTTTCAGTGCTCTTAGGTGCATTGCTTCTGCAGCATAAGTTCTTCACAACAAAGTTGCAAAACAAAAGGTAGAACATGTCTCAGAAGAATGCCCAAAGCTTTGAGGTTATCAGGGCCTCCACCTCCGGCTCTGCATAGTGCCTGCTGTTTTTTCCCTCTTTCCTTTCCTTTCCCTTTCTTGCTCTTAGATGGGCATGAGCATGGCGTGCATGGGAGATTTGTTGCAGCCATTTGATGATTACCTGAGTGATTGCACCTGCGTTGGGGAGTGAAGCACCTGAACACCATTCATCCACCTGCCATATAAGCTGGACACAAACCACCTCTCCTCACCATTGACTCCTCTTGTAGTAAGCATTGGCCTCAGTCTCTGCTCTGCTCTTTTGTTTCGGTTTTGTTTGCTCACCCAACTTCTGTCTCTTTTTTTATATCAAGAGTCTGTGTCCACTGTGTCCGTTGACCGTGTGTGAGTTCTTATACCAATTCGTAACAGTATGGTCCAGCCAGAAATGAGCTGAGCAGACCAGTAGCAGCCAGAGGTCTTTTTTGCCTAGCCTGCAGCAGGCTATGGCCAATCATAGCGCAGTACCCAGCCAACATGATGAATTACTTCAAACACTTGTAGAAAGTACTAATGCCCTGATTAGGCAAGTCTCTCAGCTCGCACAGACTGTTTCGGCTTTAACCACCCATATAGCCGCTAGAACCACTAGCCGCCTAGCCACTGCTCCGGCGGCTAACGCCGCTACCCTTAGCGTTAGTCCCACAATGCCCTTGCTAGCTCACAAACTGTTCGTACCAGTTCCTGAATGTTATGACAGTGACCTTGGTTTTCGTCAGTCATTCCTGACCCAAGTGTTGCTCGTTTTTGATTTACAGCCCCTGTCTTATGCTTTTGACAGGTCTAGAATAGCTTATGTGATAAGTTTGTGGAAGGGCCTGGCTAGGGAACGGGGGACAGCTATGTGGGCGAATCAGGCTGCTATATATGCTCCGTATCATGACTTCATCACTGAAATGAAGAAAGTGTTTGATCGTCCTGTTCATGGCAGGGACACTGGAACTCGGCTAATGTCATTAAGGCAGGGGACCAAGAGCGTCTCAGAGTTCTCTGTAGAGTTCCGGACCTTAGATCAAAAACTGCATCACTGTGCCTTCTTCTCCCCATGCCTTTGACCTGCAGAACGGATTTATGACATCGGTAACCGTGAGCTGTTGGCTGTGAAATTGGCTTTAGAGTATAGCGGCATTGACTGGAGGGAGCAGAGCATCCTTTTGTGGTGTGGATCGATCACAAAAATGTGGAATACATTTGATCCGCAAAGAGGCTGAACTGACGGCAGGCCTGCTGGACCCTGTTCTTCAGTTGGTTCCAATTTTTCTTGAACTATCGGCCAGGCTCTTGCAATGTTTGCTGTGGATGATCCTCCAGCTGTGTCTGAGCCGATCCTACCCCAGTCTTGTCTTGTTGTTTCGCTGACCTGGGAAGTGGTGGAAAAGGTGAAACAGCCCCAGGACCTACAACCGGACCCAGGTAATGGACCCACTAACACCTCATTTGTGCCTCATGCTGCCGTTCTCCTGTGGGCCCACTCATCCAAGCTGTCCTGCCACCCTGGAGCAGCTTGCACCCTGGATGTTCTTCGGCAGAAGTTTTGGTGGCCATCCATGGAGACCAACACCAAAGAGTTTGTGGCAGCTTGTGCCGTCTGTGCCTGAAACAAGTCATCGAATCAGTCGAGTTCTGGCCTTCTGCAGCCTCTGCTGGTTCCCAGCTGTCCCTGGTCTCATATCGCTGTGGATTTTGTTACCGGACTACCCCCTCTTCCAAGGTAACAAGTTGATCGTTTCTCGAAAGCAGCACACTTCATTGCTCTGCTCAAACTCCCCTCTGCCTTGAAGACTGTGGAACTGATTGTGACCCAAGTTTTCCGGCTGCATGGCATTCCAACAGACATCCTTTCCAATCGTGGACCTCAGTTCACATCTGAGGTATGGAAAGCTTTATGCTCCGCTCTAGGAGCATCTGTGAGTCAAACCACTGGATTTCATCTTCAGTCAAATGGCCAAACCAAGAGGGAAAACCAGTTCATGGAAACATTCCTATGCTGCATGGTTTCAGAAAACCCATCCACATGGAGCAGCCAGCTTACTTTGGTCAAATACGCTCACAATGCGCATGCCTCTTCTACTCACCTTTCCAGTGCTCCCTTGGGTGCCAACCCCCTTGATCCCGGCTCAGGAAGGCAAAGGGATGGTTCTGTCTGTGCAGTCCTTCATTTGACAATGTGAGAGGACTTGGAAGAAGCCTCGTCAGGGTCTTCCGGAGCATGGAGATCCAAGCTAACTGGCTCCCCGATACCAGGTTGGGCAGAAGGCATGGCTTAAAGCTAAGGACTTACCTCTATCAGTTGAGTCCAAGAAGCTGGCACCATGGTTTGTTGGTCTGTTTGAGATTGAGATTAAATCCCACTGCTGTTTGTCTGAAACTCCCTTCTCCTATGAAGATTCACCCCACGTTTCACATCTCCAAGGTAAAGCCGGTGTAAGACAGTGTTCTGTCCCCCCCGTCTGTCCCCCTCCACCACCCAGGATGGTGGATGACGCACCAACCTTCACAGTCAACTGTCTCCCGGATGTTTGTCGTCGTGGGTGTAGTTTCCAGTACCTGGTGGATTGGAAAGGCTATGGCCCTGAGGAATGCTGCTGGATTCCGCAACGGCAGGTTCTGGACTCTTCGCTCATCCCGGACTTTTTTCCCTCTTTCTCTTTTTTGCTCTTAGGTGGGCGTGAGCGTGGTGTGCGTGTGGCATTTGGTGGTTGCAACCATTGGATGATTACCTGAGTGATTGCACCTGTGATGGATATAAGCCATATAAGCCGGACACAAACCACCACTTGTCGCCGGACCATTGACTCCTCTTGTAGTAAGCCTTGGCCTCAGTCTCTACTCTGCTCTGTTGTTTCAGTTTCGTTTACTTACCCGACTTCTGTCTCCATTCCAGTTATGCTCCTCGCTGCTCTGCCTGTCCCGTTTCCAGGCATCACTGATCTCCACCTACTATCTGGTTCCTCATTCAGTCCATCGCCATTTGCACATTCCGGATCTGCACGCCGAAGACATCTGTGGCTGCAACTGCCAATGCTATTCTCCCACGCTGCTCACCACTGTGTTCCTCACCCCTCTCCCCGTTCTCCTGCCACCCTCAGTTAAGTTCCCCTGTTCCTCTGCCAGGTCTCGCATTTCTGTTTGTAGCACTAAAATTAGCGACTAGTATTGTGGTTAAAGTTAATGTATTGCCGGGGTTTGCATTCCAAGTATTTTATGTGCAGTTCTGAATTGTATTACACCTATTCTGCCTATAGACGTCCCTATAGTCTAGCTTTTGTTTGTTACTATTCCCCGCCAGCCCAGTAGAGGCTTCCTTGAGCCTTTGTGTTTGTTTAACATTTGTATTTCTGTTTCCTGTAAATATTGTTGTAAAAAAAATCTTTTTTCATATAAAGAGCCTGTGTCCACCATGTCCTTTGTCTGCTTTTGAGTTCTTGTATCGATGCGTAAAAGAGGTGCAGCCATACTTATAACAGGTGAACAATGGCTGCAGATTGAATCACTTGAATGTCCTCCTAATGTTACTTTAATGGAAGGATATTTCTCAAAGAAATCTGACTTTTTGTACAAAGGGTATTCTGATTATTTCCAGGTTTAAATGAAACAAATACTGATTGTTGATGTGTTATGGAAGTTAATGGATCATTTTAGCTGAACTGAATTAAGACTGCATCATATAAATTGGATTAAATTTACTTCACAACTACAACTGAAGAGAACTTGGGTGACCTGGGTGGTTGTACTTACTGGTGATCCCTTCTGACATAATGTCTGTCATCTTACAGCAGGAGGAAATCATCCTCATACTGAGCTTGTCCACCACCAGCACCTAAAACACAGGTGCACACAGCAGGAAAAAATGTAAGAATTAAAATATAGATATATTTAGTGACTTTATTCACATTCATAGTCAGGAATAAAGTTAATATCAATAATGATGCCAAACTTGATCAGAGTAGCAGGATGATTACCTTCCATTTTCCCTTTTCTCTTGCCTTCTTGATGACATTGTTCATTATCTCTGTAGAAAGAAAAGTAATGTAATTAAAGTTCTATCAAAACAGCAACATGGAGCAGCAAAGTGGCGGATTTTATGTAATGGCATAGAACTGCATACATGAATGGAGACTTAGATTTATTCTTCAAATTGGATTTATGTCAGTCGGTGGAGATAAACATTCTTTTTTGGCAGTTTTCTTGAAAGAGCAATGGATATCTTAAAATGAGACATAGGTTAAAGCCGATCATATACACATCCATTTCTTCCATCCATTATCTATACACCGCTTAGCAAATGCTGCTAATGGTTAGCGGTCAAAGACGTTACCATCTTTGCTGCTAGCAAATAGTAGCATTAGCAGCAAAGACAACAGTAGAGAAACTCCATCAGCGCTTGTTGTTAAATATTTTCCCTCTACATACCCTCAAAAACAATGTAAAGGTTCAATTTGCAGGGCAATTTTTGCTGCACAGAGAGAACATGCAAACTCCACACAGAAAGATCCCAGACCTCCTAACTGGGACGCTTCTATCTGTGAGGCGACAATGCTAACAACCGAGCCACTGTGCTGCCCGCAGATCATGTATGTCAAGCCTAATCAGTTTCTGTGTTTTTATCCAATTCTAACCTTATTCTGTTGCTGCAGGTATAACATTTGATTTACTGTATGAACTCAAGAGCCTCACAGCATTTTAAAGCATGTGAACCATGGTTTAAGTTGAATAACGAAGTGGAAGCCAGTCAAGGTAATCACTGACTGAAAGTAGCCAGTGTAGTCTCAAAGTATTTGATACACAGTGCTTAATTTCAAAGGTAGACTAATAGAAGTGGAAATCACACATGACTCTGATTTCCAGTCACTGTCTATGTAGTTTATACAGCAATGTCTTCAGTCTATTCAGTTTTGTCAGATGTAGGGCGGTTCATGTATTTGTGCAATAACTTAACGTTTTGTTTAATGTATAGTCAATCATTCTAATCAAACCAGAAAGTAAAAACATTTCAACATGCCATAGTTTCCTAGTATTTTTCATAAGAACAACATGGTACGGAGAAAAGTTGGAGCCAGTCTCAATATTAACCATATAATATTAACCAAAGTTCCCCATTAATGATTCAATTACATTTTACGAGACAACCACTGACAACACTCACAAACTTTTATAAACTTTGTAGATAAAGTCTGTATTGAAGGTCAGTTGCAGTCAGCTTGTTAACCTGTGCATGTACAGTGAACCACAACACAGAGATTCAAGTCCTTCCTGCTCATTGTAATTATGTTAAAACTAAGTTATTGGTGCTGTGTAGTCTGGATTCTGAATGTACAAAAGTTGCCCCTAAATAGATAAATAAATTGATTTGCAAGAAGAGGCAACACTGAGTCTGTACAATGGCTCGCCTACACAAGAGCCTACACAAGCACTGTTAAGGCATTTGTAAACATATATAATAGTTTGTTTAACTGTCTTTTTTTGTTTGTTTTTTTAAACATACAAAACAAAACAAAAACACACACACACATCACATTATGAATTTGTCTGTGGATTATACCTTTACCAAGGAAGTAACATACTGTCGTCACAGATAAACTGACGATGCAACTGAGGAGCTCCACTCCAAAAAGTTACTGATTCTGGTATTCTGTTTACTTTGAAAACTCATAAATAAAATTTAATGTGCTCCTATCCTGGACATCTCTGGTAACCGACAATTACATAGATTCAAATGTGTCTGTCATTTTCAGTTTAATCATCTCCAAAGCAGATTTCCTCTAGACTGTCAAAATAAAGTCCATAAGCATAGCAATTACAGTGAGAGCTAATGATAACTGGAATAAAAATTTCTTGTACATTTTAACATACTTTTTTTTTTTTAAACAAAAATGTGATTCTGATGCTGCTTTTTGTTGTGTTTCCTGTATCAAGTCCCTGTCAATCTGTCCATTTCTACCACTTTCTGTGTCCTGTTCATGCATGTATTAGTTAGTAATAAACTAGTTGAAATGTAAGTAGAAATAAATTAGTAACGAGCACAATGGAGGTAAAGAATGTTTAATTTTTTTATTGCAATAGGCAATGATAACATAAAGTTTCTTTAAAAAATTATATTTTCTATATATATTGTGGCAGGAGGAGTTGAAGTATGTATTGTTGTTATGTACTGTTGCTTAAAAATGATGTGCATGCTGGTGAAGTCCAGTATTAAGCTATACCAATGTCATCTGACAGCTAAGTAATGAACTCTCTACGTCACTGCTTGATATCAATAAATTTGCAGAAAAATGACACAAACACAATTTCATGACACCCTGATTGTGCAAATCCTTTTTCGTGAGAGAAGGAGTAAGCCTGCACAGCTGCAGTGTAACTAGACAACAGGGACACTGAGGGACAGAGGAATAACAGAACCTCTCAGATTCACAGCAGTAAAGTGATACCACATACTCTGTAACTGCCAATTGAGGCAGAATAACACAGGGGGATTGGTCAGTCACTGAGGTGTAAATCTAACTGTTTGTTAGACAAAATGCAACATTTCACAACATCCTGTCACTTGTCTTGATGAGACGTGTCCCAGTTTCCATCACTGGGGCTTTAAGCGTCTGTCCAGTCTGTCAGATGCTGGATAGGACAGGCCCACTGCAATCACTGCTGTAATCTGCTCCCAATCCTCTTACCCCATCCACCACTCTCAACCGCTATTTCTGGGCTGTTTCTGTGTCAGCGGACATGACATCCCAACGAAGCAATAACACATACACGCACATGATGAAACATTCATCCTCTAAAATGTCCTATTTCTACAGAGGACTAGGTTGACATTTCAGTTAAAAAGCTGCACCTGTAGTGTCATGAGAACATTATCATGTCATTGGAGCTAAGTGACAATTGTGGGCAAACTGTGGCTAAATCCATTAATTGTGAATGGCCCTACATAACACTGTGGATAGATCATTGAATTTGTCACAGATTTAAAGAACGTTTACACGATTTATAACAAAGCATTTCAGTAAAGGTAGAAATATGATGTTCTCCACCTCTACATCGCTACACCCTGCTGCATGAGGAAAGCTACTAATGGTTGTGAATGTAAAGCAAAGTCAGTGAATGGCCCTGTTTATTCAGCTAGTTAATAGGATTAAGTGGGAGCATCCATGAAAGAATGGCATGCTACCTGACAAGCAGCTTGTAGACGTGGGATAAACAAGACAAACAACAGACTGCTGCTGCGGCAGCTTCCTACAAGCAGCAATTCTACACCTACTCTAGGTGCTTAACAAATTAGTGCTTAACAAATTACAAATTTATTAGACCACCTGTCTACTTTGTTAAGTACTGTAGATATATATATATATATATAGATATATATAGATATAGATATAGATATAGATATAGATATTTTATACCCAAATTTGAACCAGCTCACTGGGCTTCTCTGAGAAGTCAGAAAATAATCAAGCACCACCAAAACTACTTTTTCTGTTCTGAAAATTTAAGGTGCTTTATTATTGTTGAAAATTCATTAATAACAATAATAATTCTATTTTACAAAAATATCGTTTGGGTTAAAGAGTTTCCACATACTGGTGTATTAGCCATTACAGAACCATAAAAACTGATTTTGGTAATTACCAATGCTGTTAATTTAGGGCAGCTGTGGCCTGAACCTTACAATGGCTGGTGGTCTAATACATTTGTTAAGTACTGTCTGTCTTTGTCCATTATGACTTTACAAAAGTCTCAAAATGTCGAAGGTCCATCTTTTTTTCTTTTTTTTTAAAGTTAGAAGTCTATATTTTGCAGAGGCATATAGCCTCCTACTATTCATATCATTATGTCCTAATGTGACCCTTGCATTGTACACAAATGACCATTTATAAGTATGTTCTACTTCTCTTAAAGGAAAGTAAGTCTTAAATTTGGGTTATTGGGTTATTAATCATTATATTAAAAAGTCTAACTAGCAGGAAATTGACAGCAGCCAGTTCTGTTTCCATGTGCACTTGGGTTTATCACATGGTGTGGATACCATAGTTTGCATACAATCTAACAAGACTGGTTCCATATTAAAATAATAAAAACTAACAGCATGAAGACAGGAACTCACACTCCGTTATAGGAAAAATTAAACTAAACATTTTAAGGTCAAGCCTACATTTCTTATGTCCACGGTGCCTTTTTACATCTCATTATTTAAAGCTGCACCAATCAATATTTTTACACTGACACTAGATTTGTAGTTTGTGGCAGCAGATATGCTACCTGCAAACTATTAAAAATCACCACTGAAAACTTAATAACTACCTATTTGCATATTATTTTGTCTACTGTCTGGATTTTTTCATATAAATAAGATGACATAACAGTTATTACACCAATCACTTCTATGTGACTGATTTTTATTCTGCGAAAACTCCACCTAACAAATACTGAAATCAAAACCCATCTGTCCAGAGATCTGGTTATCCTGACATAAATTTGGTAAGTAAAGAAATAAAATCTACATCTGTTTTGTCATCTTGCCATGTGATGATAAATGCTATTCGTTTTTGCTTCCATAAACTGCAGTCTATCACCTCAAGGGCCTTAAAAGGTAACCAGTCTTATGAATTGTTAATAAATTATTATTTATTGAAACTGTAAGGAAAGTAGCTTACAAGCTGTGGTGCCAAATTCTAAAATAAAATAAAATAAAATAAAATAATAATGACAGTAATAAAGCCTCTTTCATCAGGTGCTGACGAAGCTCACACCCTCGATATTAAAACTTCTTATAGGAACGTCTGAGATTTTTAGATTAGTTAGTATCATACATGAACCTTAACATACTTAACGGGAAGAATCACCATTTGATCTCACTCTCAGGCTAAAATGTAAAACTTGATTATTTCCGAGCTTTTCGTGTCGGTGCATTGGTCTGACTGGCTTGTGGATTTTTGAAATGCCTTCAAAGTAAAGCTCTCTTTAAAGTGGATCGTTTTGTCAGTGAGCGCATCTCCAGTCTGCTGGAGCCTCGTCCGTCTCCTGACCAATAACCACTACATAATTTAGGTTTAATGTTGGCCGGATGTTTCTTGATGATGTACGGAAGATGGTAGAAAAAACAGGACTGATTAGTTGTTGCTGAGGCTGTCGGAGTCGGATCTTCCATCTGCACGTCTCTTCTTCCGAGAATGATGTCAAATCACTTAATCCGCAAAAAGATTAGCGAGACAGGATTTACAAGCACCAGGACTCCATGCTTTCTATACCACACAATGAAGGGCAGAGTCGGACAGAAAGCCACCAAATAACTGTATGGTTGTATAATTTATCTCAGAAAATTATGGCAATAAAATAACCAACAGGTGAGGCGCAATGCTCCGATAATTCTGTGCCTCTTGTGTTAAATAAAGTTTTACAAAAGAAAAGCTTTGTCACATATGGCCACTGATAATAAGAAACGTAATATAATTTTTTTTTAAACTTAAAAATAATCGCTCATATCTCCAATTGAAAGTCTAATAATCAAGGAAACCGCCGTTTAGGCCTCTAGTACTTGACGTGACTTTCTAATAATAATAATAATAATAATAATATTAATAATAATAATATAATAAAAAAATAATGATTTTATCAGATGTGGCTGAAACTGTATCATTACGACCATCGAATTAATAAATAAAAAGCTGTTCTTACTTTCTCCAACAATGGCTTTTAGTCCCATTGGTGCCATGATGATCCTTCACCTACTCGTCCACCGCACAACACAAAACTGAGCTGAGCCACAACCATTGTAAAGCTACTGAGAGTCAGAATCCCACATCCGTTACAGTGACACCCAAAATAAAAGCCTTCAGCCGCGTGCTTAATAGAATTCAGTAAAAATAAAATAGACAAATGAAGAAGGATGTCTGAACGCATGTCTGCTGAATGCTTTAACAAAGAGTATGTGGTGTGATATATGGAAACATTAACATTTACATTTTGTTAAGAATAGAAATTCATTCTGGAACATGTGACAAAATAATCGCAACTCAAGTTCTACTTCATAGCACTTTCTGTGGTTTCAATCACATGTCCGTCTTCCTCATACAATTCTTTTTATTTTACCACTGCTTTTCTATTGCAATTAAATGTTCTTTAACCAGCCTCGCCCGTTTTCCTTCATCCTGACCAGGTATGCTGTGGTAGCACCCAGGTGATACATGTGTGCCGTTGCTATACAGCCATGTGTTAGGCAGCCACCACCACATACTTGACGTTTAGGGAGTGCATGTTCAGAAGGCTGAATATTGTTCAGTGCTCCCACAGTGACACTAGCCTCATGGATGAATCTCCCCAACCTCAGCCATATATATAAATACACATATACTTTTTTATAAATAAAATATTTTTTTGCTGTCATGTGACTTTTTTGTGTATTGTTTTAATTTCATGTCAAAGGTACGTTGTCAATTTGATTGAGCTTTTTTTTTTTTTTTTTTTTTTTTATTGCAGATAAAAATAATATGAGTAGCTTTTGTAATAACACATATAATTTTTATACATAAAATAGTTTTTTGCTGTCATGTGACTTTTTTGTGTATTGTTTTAATTTCATGTCAAAGGTACGTTGTCAATTTGACTGAGTTTTTTTTTTTTAATTTTCTTTTACAAAGCAGATTGAACTACTATGAGTAGCTTTTGTAAACTCAAATATTTGTGATTTTTCCACTGAGAAGTAATTGGTAGCTTCCAGAGCTATGCTTACAAACAATCTAGATGGAGTAGCACAGGTCTAGTGGATTTGCAGAAAATCTTTTTGTTTATCAGAGAAAAACCTGATGCTAATGAAACTACTCCACTGACATTTATTGATGTTTTCCCTACTGACAGCAGCAACAGGATGAATTACAGGAATACAGGAGAATTCTCTGTGCTAACAATCAAACAAATGCCTCAAAAACATATTTTATCATTTCGCAAGACAATGGTGTTACACATACAGCGACTGCAGTGGCTTATTAGGGTGAAGGGTGAGCCAGTCAGCTGATGTCAGTCCAGCTGAGCTGCTTTTTATCTGCTGACAACATTTGAAGACAGAGTAATCAGAGAAACCTACAACAATTCAAGTTAAGGTTGAGAGGGCATCACCAGGTAGGATACAAAAAGTCTGCTGAAGTCTGCCGCTCCAAGACTTTTGACTGTCACTGACTGTAAAGCCTTTTTTGCAAAAAATTAAACACGATCATGTTGTTTGACTTCACTTTAATGTTCGGTTATGGTCCATTTGTGTATGAATAATTATACTTTGGGCTCTGTGTTAAAAGGACTGTATGTCCCACACAGTATTTTGTATTTTTTCCTGTACTGACATACACCTACTTTGTTCTTTAATGCGCTATCTATTATTTAATTTCAAACTGAATGTGCTGAAGTTCAAAACTTTAAAAACAAAATATATGTCACTCTTCAAACATTTCAATATCATCAGATAACAACTTGTTGATCTATTACTTTTAGTAGTTATAGAAAACTTTAGCTTTAACTTTGCACAATGACCGTAATTTACACAAAAATGTATCAAAATCAAAACTGACTGTAAAGAAGTCAGTTTTTTTGTTAAAATAATGTTTTAAACTCATTAATATAATTAAATATTTATCAAAACCAAGACTTACCAAAAAATTGAAACTATGTTCAATGAAGAACTGCCTTTTTTCGACTCAAAATACCTGCTCATACACTCAAGGTGTAGCTTTACTCTTGAATGCACCCTAATGTGCACATCAACTTGTTGAATGATTTTATTTTGAAGAATTTCAAAACCGGAAACTCAAATGGTCGCTATTTAGTTTTGATAAACTCTGAAGATAGTGGCAGATGACAAGTGTACAGCCAATAGTATACAGTCAACAACTCAAGTGATAGTTTTGAAATATTAACTTCAAAAAATATGTAAAACACAACCTCTAATATTTTAATCAGCTTGAGTAATTGTTAATAATCAGACAAACAGTTAGATTCCTGTTCATTCCTGTGTCCTCAAAGTCCTTTAAAAAGGCATTTTGGATTGACTCCATACACTGGCTAGATAATGAAGGACACTTTTGTGACTGCTGAAAACGAATCAAAATACACTTTTTACTAAAACAAACAGTCACAACACAGCCTAAAGGCTCTTGGAAAGGTCAATGTCCTGTTAGAGACAGGACCATTCAACACAG
>NW_007577817.1:439263-453036 GCF_000690725.1 Stegastes partitus
GCTGTTTCCCCACATGACCCAAACGCACCATCGCTGAGGGTGGGAGGCCCCTCCTTCTTTAAAGGAGGGCGTGTCTGTCCGAGGAGCAGCCGCCTGTTTGCCAGAAACTTTTTCTTGCCTCTTTTAGCAGCTCGAGTTGAATGTGTGCCACCGCCCTTCTGTTCTGCACACAGGTCCGTTCAGCTGGTGGAGGAGCTGCAGGGGTCAACGCTGCTCAGGACGGATTTGCCTCCGTGTGTCTTTAGGACGGGCTGTGAGCTGCAGTGGAGTGACTCTGGGACGCTGAGCTGACTTTGCGATGGGGGACGTGATTTCCAGCCACCTGGATAAATCCAAGCGCGAGCTGATTTCAGGTAAGAAGCGGTTTGTCTGCGCCTTCTGCTTTGGCGTTTCAGCACGTGCGTCTGTGAATGTGAAAGATTTCAGAGGTTTGAATCTGATCCGTGTCATTAGAGGACTCTGGTGCCCCTGGTGGGGTTTTAAGTGACCAAAGCTTTCTTTTATAACTTCAGTTTATTTTGATCATGACTATTGTTTTGCCTGTGGTGTCGGTGAAGGTCGTTGGACGGATAACACTGTATTATGGATGGAAGTGGATTGTAAATGGGATTAATTTCCTCCGCACCCCTGCCGATACCTCTGAAGACAGGCAAAAACACAGGAAAAAATGTGTCTGTGGTTTATTTATTTATTTATCCACCTATCTCCTACAATTTAGTTTTTCTCAAATGTTGTATTAGTTGATGGAGTTTTTCTTACCCGAGAGTCTAAGAGCAGTTTTGTAGGAGCGTTTTAATTCGGTCATTTGTCTTTTTGCAGCTCTTTCTTCTTTTCCATTCCCCCCATAGTCTGAGTATGGCCAAATGCACTGCTATCTAATTTAACAAAGTATTGTATCAAGGTGAAATCTAAAATATTCTGACTGTGCCATTATGTTGTCAACACATTTACTATTATTTGTTGTCATTGAGGAGGTAGGTCTGTTGACTGGTTGTAAAAGTCAGTACATTTCTGTCATTTTTCCAGGATGTGGGTTATGCTTTGGATTGCATGGAAGTTGTATAAAACAATAACAAAAAACTTTCTGACAGTCACAATGTCTTAAAGTCTACTGGGACATTTGTAACTTTATTATTTTATTTGAATAGCAGCACAAAGCAAAATACATGACTTTTGATCAAGTTGAAGAAATGCAAGACCTTGAACTAAGGAACCTTGAAAATGTATTAAAATGGTTAACCATTTCTCAACATAGTTTATTATCTATCTTTATCAACAAACTGATTAATAAGCTAACTGTTGCAGCTGAAATTAATGCTCCCACATTGTGCCCATTTTCAGCAAACTAAAAACTTGCTGATTAAGCAAACATTTATTTAGGCTTTTTTGGACATTTATATTTGAAATGTCTCAGTGTGGACTGCAGGGTGGCGCAGTTGGTAGCACTGTTGCCTTCTTGCCGGTTCGCGTCCCGGTGGGGACACCGGAATCTTTCTGCGTGGAGTTTGCATGTTCTCCCCGTGCAGCGTGGGTTCTCTCCGGGTTCTCCAGCTTCCTCCCACAAGGTCCAAAAACATGTTGAGGTTAATTGGTGATTCTAAATTGTCCATAGGTGTGAATGTGCTTGGTTGTCTGTCTCTAAGTGTAGCCCTGTGATAGACTGGTTACCTGTCCAGGGTGTCCCCTGCCTTCACCCTGAGTCAGCTGGGATAGACTCCAGCCCCCCCGCGACCCTAATGAGGATTAAGCGGTGTATAGATAATGGATGGATGTCTCAGTGTGAATAGTCTGAGGTTAAAAAAACAAACAAACAAACAAACAACCCTGCAGATAGCTATCAGGGGTCCGTTTCACAAAGCAGGTTCAACAAACTCCGAGTGTAATCCTGAACTCTGAGTTGATCTACTATGACATAGGAAACTCTAAATTTCCGGTTCCAGAACAGTGGATTTGAGTTAGTTTAATTAACTCGGAGTAGTTTCACCTGAAGTTAAGCGCGTGCACCACAACTATAAAAAGCCAGCATCAATGGAGCCCCGAGTCGACCAGTCACCATGGCAACGGGGAAGCGGAGGGCTGCGTTTTTCACTTCACTAGAATTGAAAATCTTAATGTACGTTGAACATGTTTTTAAAAATAAGTGCAACACCGCTGCAGCTGCAAAACAGAGGGAGATGGCTGCTCGGGTCAGTGCTTAAGTTTAAATGTCGTCTTTTGCAATCAAAATAATTTTACAGGGGAAAACTGCTTGAATGGTAGCCTATTAATTTATTTCATTTAGGTGCAGTCCCGCCGGGCAGAAGCGCATTTGGCAGAAGCTTAAGATGAAATATAAAAACATTGTTCAAGTCTGAGGTTGCAACACAATGTCATTAACAGAATATAATTTAAAATTAATCTAACAGATCTCTACATCATTCACCTGCAGTCCTGTGGAACTGCTCCTTGATTGCTCTGACAGGTTTATGTCCAGGGAAAATGACAAAGATGGTAAGAGCCTTTTCAGGATGAGGCACACTTCTCTGACTGTCTGCATACAGTTGCCTAACTCAGATGCTCTGCATCGCCGACACTGTACAAAAACTTCCATTTGCAAAGAAACTCAGCGCAACACATAGTATCTGCTGGGATGTGAGAGCATGACTACGGTTGGTAATGCTGCACATGTAAGGACGGATTCGGTTGTATGTAGATGATGGACTGTGATGTGAAATGGTACCGCTCAAAAAGACAACTGTCCCGAAATGCTAGAATATCTATGTGTGGTCTGATAACCATCTCCCGACCAATATTTAATTCTCTGAGCAGTAATGCTGCACCTTCCTCCATGGGATTGTTATCAAAAGGACATGTCATGTTAGTGAAAAAAGTGGCCACCTTCTGTGCAAAATGGACTTGTAATATAGCGCACTGACTCTGATTTTTTTAAATTTTTTGACAGACGACACAATGAGGCTGTGCCAAAACTTGCCTGCTGACTGAATGAATGAATGAGGAAATGAAATAGCATGTGTGACTGAAAAAGTTTTAGTATCTTGGGATTGTGTTCATGGATGACAGGAAGATGCAGCATGAGACAGATGGTTCTGCGTCAGCAGTAATAGATTGTATCAAACAGTTGTGGAGGCTGTCGATTTACCTGTCAGTCTATGTTCCAAAGTTCAACTATGGTCACAAGCTCCTTGTAGTGACCGAAAGAATGAGATCATGGATACAAGCAACCAAAGTGATGTTTCTCCATAGGATGGCTGGGCTCAGCCTTAGAAATGGGCTCGGATATCCGGTGGGAGCTTGAAGTAGAGTTGCTGCTCCTTTGTGTTAAAAGGAGCTTGTTGAGGTGGTTCTGGGCAACTTCCTGTGGAAGTTTTCTGTGTACGTCCAACTGGGAGGAGAGCCTAGGGTCAACCCAGAAATTGCTGTAGGGATAAAAGATCTCATCTGACCTGGGATTATTCCCAAGATGAACTGGAAAACATTGCTGGGGAGAAGGATGTCTGGAATAACCTGCTTAGGCTGCTGCCTCTGTGACTTGACCCCAGATAAGCAAAAGAAGATGGAAAATAGGAAATTAATGTGTTTGCTTTCCAGTGGCTCTTTACCCATCAAACGAAGAGAGAAAACCCTTGAAAAGACAGAGACTGCACCCCTACTAGTTCCAAATTTTAAAAACAATCTTGTCTTTTCAATGTCAGACTAGCTTTGGTTTAAATGGTTTGTTTCATAGTCTGTAGCTTTTAAGGGCAGCTGAGCAGCTGTTTGACAGGCTCCCACAGGAAGAAGACTATATCTGCCTCTGTGACTGACAGATACTGAGGGAGTGTTTGCTCTAGGATTTTTTTCAGCAGCGGGGGCAGGCTCTGCAGATTTTACTTTTACAACCTGTTTATTGAATGGCCAGTGAAAAATGGCTTTTTAAAGAGGTGGTCGCTGATGCTCAGCAGCATACATGATGTAAGCTGATCCCCCTGCAGCCTGTTTCTTTAGTCTTCAGTCTTCACCTACAAATAGAAACAATAATGAGATTGTTTCTCTCAATTTCCTACACCCTTATCATTTTAAAGATGTTTCTAGTTTGTGTTGATGATATATTATTACAGTATTTTTTTACTTGACCATCCTCATTTATGAGTCAGTAAAAGGCTAATGATACCTGACAAGCATCATCTTCATCAGGTGTCTTTCTCTTCTTAGAGAAATATTTGAACAGGCTCATCTGAAGATGCAGTCAGCAGTTCCATCATGGTGTGCAGATATTAGCTTAATGCCGTCAGTTAGTTTACTCACGTTAGCGACACCGAGTTGGCACTGGGCCCACTTAACATACAGATATGTTACGTAACGTTGGCTGTAGGGGTGTGAATCTCTACCTTAAGAGGCGATCCGATCCGAATCTCGATACATGGGTTACGATACGATTCACTCACGATACATTTTAATACATTACGATACGATGCTTGAATCTTTTTGTGTGTTGAAAGAAATTTATCAGGTCAGAACAATGTCACTGTTTATCAAATACATCCAGACAAGACAGACTTTGCAAAAACTTTTCAACACTGAAAACATCTCAATGTTTACAAATTGCACAAAATAGAGGAAAAAACACTATAAGAGGATGAAAACAGGATATTTTTGAACAAGTAACTGTTTTTGTACTGTTTGCTCAGGTAGCAATAATCATATAGAGAACAATAAGTAAGCTGTTCATCAAGTGTAGCAGTGACAGTACCACAGTAACACAAGTGCAAGATACAATAAAGTGCCACACTGTAAACTAAATATCAACTTTAGGAAGCACCAGTGTAGAAATTCAAATACTTTTCAAAGTGCCATTCTGCTGTGTACTGTGCATCGAGGTCTTTAGCGCTATGAACAGTGCAAAATCTCCACAAACAATGTAAAACAAAACAGAATAACAGGAGCATTTTATCCCCTTTTTTATTTTTCACTCATCTATTCCTGTTTTTAGTTTGTCTTTTGAGAGACAAAATATGAATGCATCCTTGCACACTAGCTTTCTTTAACTTTACTATACTTGTGCAAAATATAACGTGTAAGTATAGTAATCTCACACACGCCTTTGCTTGTCGAGATTCTTTTTGAGGAAAATTAATTGATCAACACGATTCATGTTGCAGTACACTGTGTTGTGCGGAAACAATGTCTCCTGCAGTGCTGAATACTCTTTCTGATGCCACACTGGTGGCTGGTATACAGAGATGACAGTAGAGGTAGGTCCACCTGTGTTTTCCACCACTGTAGTGGGTTGTCATTCAGGGGCAAAGGAGTACGCTGCTGCTTTTTTCACTTCGAATATTTCTCCCAACAGCTGGTCCAGTGCTGCACTTTTCTTTTTCTTTTTGCAAGGAGGGTCTGCATCTGGAATACAAAACAATTTCTGTAAATTACTGGTTTTGCTGTCATTACTCTTGAGTTTTCTGTCACTTCAATATTAGGTATTTTTAGTCTTCTTATACCTCAGAAAGGATAAAAAAATAAAAATAAACAACAACAAAAAACACCTTTAGCTTACCCTGGATCCATGGAGCAACTATGCTGTTGTCTTGAGCTCCATGTACACTGTTTCTCTGAGCTGGATCTGTCAGCAATGAATTTGCAGATCTTTTGTCCTGTTGTGAGATTTAAAATTCATGTTCTGTTCTTGATAGCAATATTTTCAAAGCAGAATGTTAGAATACACTGCATTCATTTACTTTGTTTGAAGTGAATGAGTGTGTTTGGTGTTGGGTTACCTTGTTATGCAGGACTGCAGCTTCAACTGACATACTTGTGAAGATCTTTCCAGCATCGTGGTCACTCAGGAATGGCAACATTTTGAAGCGAGGGTCTAGAGCAGATACAGTGTAGAGGAAGTCATGGAGGTGGGTGTACCGCTTCTCAAAGTCATTGTTGAACGCCTTCTTCATCTCAGTGATGAGTGCTGTGTCTTCATCAGATGCCTCAAAGTGCTTAAGAAGTTTTGCTCTGAGGGGGGCAATCATTGAGACTGTAGGCTGTTCTTCACAAATGATAGTGGTCACAACTTTGACAGGTGCCATCACCTTGACTATATCTTCTGCGATGCAGATGTCACTCTCCTTAAGAGTGTTCATCTCCTCCCCTTTTCTGAGCTCCCTTGACAGAAGTGTGGCAAAAACTGCAGGTTGCTGCTCCAAAAAGCGCTCCAACATGTCCAGAGAACTGTTCCAACGGGTGGACACATCATGGATGAGCTTGTGGGAGGGCAATAGCAGTTGCTGCTGTTTTTCCCGTAGGATTTCAGCTCCTCTTATGTTATGGTGCAAAAATCCAACCACCCTGCTTACTCTTCCCAGCAACCTTGCAGCAAGTGTCCACTTCAAAGGCTTTCTGGGAGGCCAGATTTAATGTGTGAGCAAAGCAGGCAAGGTGAGGGGTCATCTCTGCTTCCACGCCAGCTAGAATCCTATTTCTGGCATTATCAGTTACCAGGGCTGGTTCTTTATCAGCAATGTCCCAATTAGCACATGCTTCTTTCAACAAAGCGCCTATATTTTTTCCTGTATACGAGTCATTGAATTCTCGTGTCTGTAAGAGATGACTTTCTAACTCCCAACTGGGAGTGATGTGGTGCGCTGTAATGGTCACATAGGAGTCCGTTGCACATGATGTCCAGGCGTCGGTCGTAATTGCCACTCGCTCTGCATTGCACAGTTTTTCTTCAACTTCGCTTTTTACTTTAGCATACAACTCTGGCATGCACCTATCACTGACATGCTGCCTACTTGGTATTTTATACCTTGGGTCTAGCGTGTTTATCATGTCGCAAAATCCGGCACTTTCAACGACACTGTAGGGCAATGAAATGGGTTATAGATGCCGTGATTACCTTGGACCTCGCGGAGTTGTGGCCTAGTTGGAAGAAGTTTTTAAAACCAGTGCTTTTGACTTGCGCGTTCTTGCTCGCGCTAGCTTTGCTACTAGTAGCCTTCTTAACAGGTGAGTGCTGAGATTGGTTGTGCTACCGGTGTATTTAATTGCACCTTTACACAGTTTACAAATGGCCAGACTTTTGTCCAACTTGCCATCTTTCTTTAAAAATCCGGAAGTCTTCCACACTTTGGATTTAAGGTTAGAGGGTGCATTATAAATTGTACTGGTTCTCTCGGCCATGCTGTTGTGTTGTTGCTAGCAAACACGTTAAGCGAACGTTACTCTCATAATATGTCCCAGCGGGAGTCTCGCGAGACTAGAGCAGCCATATTTAGTAGCAGAGCTCCAATAAACAGATTCACAACTTTTCAACCGGACATCGTCCACTCCACAATAGACATAGATCGATTCAGAGCCATGCTGATCGATATATTCATATCGCTAAAGTTAAAATCGATTTCCGATTCGTATCGGTGAATCTTTACACCCCTAGTTAGCTGGCCATCAATGTTTTGCGAATGTCTATTTAAATTTTATAATCTATTATGAGTTACCTTAAGCTATTTAGTCTACCTTTTCTTTGGTAAGTCGCTGCACTATTCTCCAAGGTGACCCTCCTCTGACTCTACCCTTTTCCACCAAGGAGAACCAGGTGCTAGTTCCGTGCTGGTGCTAGTTCCAGTGCTTAGTTGGTTCAAATATGGCACCTCCAAAGAACCAGTTGCTTTTCCATTGGCCAGGAGTCAAGTTAACATAACTCTCTACTGAACAGCGCTCGCGCCACACTGAAGTCCACACAGGACTCCAGACTAAGTCTTTTTTTTTTTTTTTTTTACTGGTGCAACCAACTTTCTCATTTGTTCACACTTCCCACCTTGTCACAGGCAAAACATATGACCGGCTGAACATTTTCTTATCAATAGACGCTACAATTTACAATGCTCCCTGAAGGCCCCATATAGCAGGCTGCGATAGCTGCTGTTGGTGGCTGCAGTGCGCAGACTGGTGTGAGACCAAAAATGACTTTAAAAACAGTAAAATAGGGCGTTCTATTGTCACATTTGTCCAAAATGAAAACGAGTCATTTTTTCTGATGTGGTCTTTTCTGTGAGTGGAATAAACCGTGTCACTTTCAAGGCTGCGCTTTTGCGAGCAATTAACGTTGTATTAACCCCCAGAGAGTAGATACTGAGCCAGATAGTTGTCTGTAGTTTACCTTAGTGCTTGCGAGTAATTAACGTCATATTAACCCCCCAAAGACTAGAGAGTGAGCTTGATAGTTATTTGTAGTTTACCTTAGTACTCGCGAGTACCCGACCCAGTGCAGGACTCTGCTGTGAAGGTGGAGACATGCGGCGGTAGTGTAATTGCGACAATCATAGCGGCCTGCCGCTCCTAGATGAATGTAGAGGAAACACTGAACAGAAAGACATGTAAATGAGAACAGCTTTATTGGGAATTCAACTGTAAACACTGGCTGAGCTTAAGTTGCACTGAAGCAAAATAGGCAATATGAAAACACAGTAGCCCAGTCCTTGTTTGTTGTTCATAAAGTTAACACCCTTTCCAAATGTCCCTCACCATTACAATTTCCACATAATTCTGACTTGTGGGCATATATTTGTCTTTTAAGTTACACCTCCAAGTTTAGAACAACCATAGAACCCGATAAAAAGGGATTTTTATCATAATCTCTAAAGAGGGTCTACTTGAATGTAATTGCATGTTAATGTTCAAAATCATTTTTTTTCATACTCTACATTGCTGCAGCACGCTCTGACTGAAACTCTGTGTGAGCTCTTGTTCTCCTCCTGAAAACCCCAGTCTGTTCTGACTGGTCAGCTGGTCTGACGTAATCGAGGCAATGTTGGTTATGTACCATAATAATGGATAAAAGTATAGGCAGGAAGAGGTAGACTTAGCAGCAGCAGCTGTAGCATAGAAGTAATGACAGTGAAGAAGCAGCTCATTCCTTGCTTGAAAGCAAACTATCCACTAGGTAGGCATTATGCAAATGGGTTACATGGTGACATAAATAACGGAAGAAAAGGCTGGACTTAAAATGAGGCGTGTCAGAAACGTAAAGAGCAATGGGGAGAATAACTCCATTTGACATGGACTTTGCAAGTTTCCAGACCTTTAACATGCACAAAATATAACGAAGGAAAGGGAGACACCTAAAAAGCATAGTAAGGGCTCTATAAAACTGGCAGCCTGGCCCTGATCAGCTGTTTTTTTTTAAATATTTGTTAACTGAACTGAGTATTTGAAGTTTGTCACTACAGGTGCTGATGTAACATGTGGTGCAGACTGGTGTTTCTCAACAAACACTGGAAAGATTGCATTGAAACTTGTTACAGAAACTAATATTAAATTCTGTACCAAGTCTAAAACTTTAGCTTGTGACCAAATATCTACAAAACCAACAGCTGTCCTGTCAGCCTCAGTTGCAGTTTGTGTGTTTAGCAGGAGAATACTATAAGCTAGGATGCTGACCATGCTAAATGTTAATCCTACTCTACTAAATATCACCCTGTTACCATTGTCATGAGCATGTTGGGATGCTAGCTTTACCATTTAGCTGCTAGCTTGACTGCAGACATTTAGTCAGACCAAACTTTAATAACAGTTACCTTCTCCTTTTTAAATGATCAAAATCAGAAAATCATTGAAGAACATATAAAAACAGGTAGTTTTCAATACTCTGTGTTACTGATGTTGTTTCATACCAATAGAGTGGTTTGATGCCTCGCCCTGCCCTTAGGGCCCAGATCCTCAGGAGCCCCAAGGAGCCCATTTTTCCTATGTGGTAACTTCATTGTTACCATGGTAAATTGCTTCTAAGAAAAATGTTACAGAGCTGCCACGTGTGCTTTGTTACAGGAGCATAAACATAACAGGATACGTACAAAATCCACAGTAAGGAGCCCAAAACTTCTCCCAGGCTTTGTACTTTCTGTAGAATTATGTTTTGTAACATTTTCAAAATCCTGATGGCCTGGTGGTCTGTTGAGATCTTCCAGGTACCTAAGCTTTTGGTCTTAGACTGACTTTCCAGTCTTCCTCTGCATAGTTTCAGAACGCATGTAGTTGACTACCTCTTAAGATGAAATGGAGAGCAAATGCTGTGTTTTGGTAAAGTGCCTCTTGTCTTTTTTTTTTATTTAATTTTTTTTATTTTTCCCTTTACTGGTCATTTCAAACTCAGGCACACAGTTATATTAGATGTGGAATCTGAGGAATGCATGAAAGAGTGTGTGTATATCTATGTGGCCAGATGAAAACCTCCTCCAGGCCTTGAGCTGCACAGCTAGCGCCACACAGTCTCTGCAGCCAAGAAACCCCCAATGCCTGGCTGGCTTCATGGGAAATGCCTGGATTTATCATTGCATCCCCACACACACACACACACACACACACACACACACACACACAGACACACACACACACTCATTCATACACATGAATAAAGTCAGTTGCTTTTTCATTCCTGACAGTAAAAAAGCAGCAAACTACAGTGCCAGAGATCAAAATATTCCTTTACATTGTATGGAAGGACTCCTTATTAGATTTGTGGATAATTATGTTCATAGATGGCTTCGTTACTCAATGCTATGTATTCAGGGACTTATTTTATGACCTGCTGATGAATGAGTTGCACCTATCTTTGTCATCTCACTGAAAAGTGTGCTTTGATTGCTGGTAAGAAAAAAATGTAGTCTCTGAGCAGAAGAACAGAATACGTAAGCAGCTGGTAGCATGGTTGAATTCCCTCTTTGATTTGATGATTTGACGATTTGAGCTTTGGAGGGAGATGTGAGGTGGTGCAGAAAGTAGAAATTACCCAGATTACGTCCAACCTCTAATTTCCTTTTTGAAAGCTGGCATTTGTGACAAGTTAGCTAAACCCAGGTAACAAAATGTGGACATTCATACAGAAAAGCTTTTTTGGATTTTATTGAAAACCAGTCAGTCATGCACCTCTAATATGATGCAGTTTGTTGAGGAAGGAACAGTTCAATTCAATTCAGTTTTATTTGTGTAGCACACACCCCAACAATCAAAGTTGCCCTTGGACTCCCTCTGAGCAAGCAGAGTCCAAGGGCACTTTTACACCCCCCAAAGGGGTGTAAAATTAGTTTAGTAAAGGAAGATCTAATGTGACATTTGTGTTTTTAATGTTGCTGTTGGTGTGAACTTTTTCTGAATATATTAATCTGAAAATGGACAAAGGGCTATGAGCTGCTGAAAACTAAGTTTTTGATATTGCCTGGAGCCAGTTTAAACCTGGGGGCATAGGGCTTTCTCTGTCACCGCTCCCACCCTCTGGAACTCTCCCACAACACATCCGTAACACCACAGACCCCTACCATTTGAGGAAACAGGAAATCCTAACGTAAAGTGTTTTTCTGTGGCTCTGTTCCATGTTTCCAGGCTCTGGGGTGGGAATCTCAGTGTTCTGGAATCTGTTTTATTCCCACCTTTAACACACACCTGCCCAGAGCAAAGAGGCTTGTTCAAAACGTTTTCAGATAACGAAAATACACACTAGATACACACACTTCTGTTGTAAACTGAACAGGTCTGAGGGGTAGCCATGATCTCACAAGGTAAACCTATGAGATCACTTAATACACTACCTATTATAGTAGGATTGCAGTGCATAAACCTCTCATTACAAAGAGAAATAGGAGTCATCCTTCAACACGTTCTCAACAAGTCTCACAAGACATACACCAAGAAAACAATACAGACCTGAATGCTTGACCACGACAGTGAAGAGATTGAGTGGTCCTGCTAAACTGTGGAGAAGTGGGCTTGGGGCATGGTTTTAGAGGGAAGGGTTTAGTAAATCTTTGAAAAGTTGTTTGGAGTGACCAACCTTTATCCTATGATATATTACTTTTCAAAAAGATTATTTCTCAGGCTTTTTTTGCCTTCATTAGACAGTGGCAGCTGAAGAAAGACAGGAAAGCAGAGGAGAGACGTGGAATGACATGCAGCAGAGGGCCAGGCTGGATCTGAACCCAGGCTTTGACTCAGCCTTGGTACATGATTGCACTCTACTAGTTCAGCTGCCAGGGTGCCTCATGATGAAACATCTCTATCCTGGTGGGAGTGGTCTCTTCTAAGGCTCATTCGAGGTGAATTTCACCTCGCTTGGAAAGTGGACAAGAGCAGGCGGCAGCAGCTACAAATTGACAGTCAAGATGGACAGTTTCCAGTAGCCATTAGTCTGTACAGGAACTTAGAGAAACACTGATTTAATAAAATGTTCTCCATTGCATATATGAGTTTGTGCACAGGCTCAAATAGTTTAAATTGTGGCAGGGCAGTCTATTAAAATACTATACAAGCAATCTGTGATCTCTGTACATGGTTTCTAATCTGAATGTATTCAGCCTCTCTTACTGATATAGAGCAACCATACATGTCGAGCAAACCTTCAAAGTCAGACAAATGAAATATAGTCTCTGAAAATCAACTAAAATAAAAAAGTTTCTATCAAATGTCATGTTGTTCACCTAATATCAACACAATCAGCTGCTAGATCAGGGACCTGTACTACAAAGCAGGATTTAGGGTTAGCGAGGTAACTTCAGGTTAAATCCTGGGTTTTCAGTCCGAAGGCGGTGGTTCACTTCGGGGTACATCGCCATAATAACTTACACTGAATGACTATCCTGCTCCACAGCAGGTTATGTTCGAGATTAAGATCACTGGGTATAAAAGCACCGCCCACTGAAAATCAGTTCTCTCTTGTAAAACTTTAGGAGTAGAAAACTAAGCAGTTCTCAACAAAATGGCATCACCATTTATAGAAAACTCACCACACATCAGAGTGTAAATTGTGATGGGATCACTGAGGAGTGCGAGGGTTTTTCAGGACCGGCAAAACCCCTTAGTGCACCCTGACGAGGATCTCTGTGAGCTCCTGTCGTCCTTCATTCATTTTTTCCCCTGTTGGCTACAGGCAATGTCAAAGCTATTTCTGTTTTATTTTTTTCCCCATACCAATATCACCTCACAACAGTCAACTGATTTTACCATTAAAGCTTGTATTTGCAGGATAAGTGAATGAGCCAACACCACTTTGAATTATGTTTTTGTGTTTGTTCGAAATTTGTTCCCACATCCTTCTTACCCCGCCAGGGTTGCAGCTGAAAGTAAAAAAATGTCAGATGCACCACAAGTATATACATTAGGCGACAAATTAATTAAAAGGAGTCCTCAGGTGTGCTAATTGTCTTGATATGTGCCTACATGATGGAACAGTGATCTTATTTTATCATATTATAAACTAATGAACTTGTGCATTCACACAGTGAGCAGTTTTCTGCCAGCATTCCTTCCTGGCTTTGGTCGCTGCAACGGTGCTGCTTTTTGCTTCCATGATGTTTTTATATTCATATTTTGTAAAGATTATATTCTGCTCCTCTGTAGTAAAGCGAGCCGCTCTGCAGCCAGACTTGTCCATAGTCGAGATTGGTCAGACGCCGATAAGGCCGCCCATTTTATGTGCATGCACTCATACTCAGATCAGATAAACCTGGGTTGACTGATTGAGTTGATAACCACCGTTGTGTGACCAGTTATTCTGAGTGCTGTTGTCAGGGTTCGTCAAGCCGGATCTCTGAAAGATATCCGAGGTATGTTGATCTTGCTTCGTAGCCCAGGCCCCATGTGAGTCAGATGTTTCATGTTATGTCTTGAGGCAGAGCAATAGCTGTCTTGATCTCACAATGTTATTGTTGCCTACTTTTGCATGACATCAGAACAAGTCAGGATCAAGTCAGACAGAAATCCACCTGGCAGTGGCGGCTGGTTAATACAGGGTGCAAGGGGTGCCACCCCACTACT
>NW_007577817.1:453185-459807 GCF_000690725.1 Stegastes partitus
ACCTGTCCAGGGTGTCCCCTGCCTTCACCCTAAGTCAGCTGGGATAGACTCCAGCCCCCCTGTGACCCTAATGAGGATTAAGTGGTGTATAGATAATGAATGGATGGATGTATTTATTTATAACAGATTTAATATTAGTCTTCACTGTGTGTTTACTAATTTTACACTTCCTGGATGCAGGGCGCCGGCCACATGAGTGTGCATAGCTCGAAAAACTTTTTGTGATCATGTGACCTTGGCCTGGACTCTGATTGGCAGCTGCAGATTGGCAACTGCAGACTTTCTCACGGGGCGCAGCTTGGTGCTTCCCGGACCCGTCCACTTTTGCTCTCAGCCAATTAATTTTGTCTTTATTTGCCTTTGTCTTCTGTGGTTGAATATCAAAACTGTCCTTCGACATTCTTACGAATGCACTTTCTGACACCGTCACACGGCCTTTCCCCTTGCTCTCCTACTAGATGACAGCTACTGTTGTGATGGCTCAATGCATTGGCCGTGCTGTCAAAGGAGAAAAGACTGGTCTTAGAAAAGACTACGTGTAGAATATATGTAACTGGGTTTAACCTCGGACAAAGCTGACATGAGAACGCTCTAGCTTATTATTTTTAAAGTCATTTTTGATCACACACCTCTCAGAGCACACCACAGCCACCAAACAGCATCTACCACAGCCTGCAATGTGGGGCATTTAGGGAGCATCAGTAAATCGTAGTGTCTATCGATGAGAAAATGTTCAGCAAGTCATACGTTTTGCCTTTGACCAGGTGGGAGGTGCAACAAAATGAGAAAGAGGGTCGTACTGGTGCTACCAGTGAAAAAGTTAATCTGGAGCCCTGAATAGAGTTTTTTTCATTACTTATGTTGTGTGTTTTGAGTTTGTACAGATCCTTTAAATATTGATGAAAGTTTGATGAATGGTTTTCAAATTCAGTTCTGGTAAGACTTAAAAATGTGAAATTAGATTATGATCACAAGATCCTCGAAAAGTAGACAGTTTGCATTCCTGTAAATAGTTGCGCCCGATGTTACTCATATTCTAATTTCTGATTTTAAAAAAAGGTAATTTGCCGACTGCACCCCCACACCAAAAATTTTCACCAGCCATCACTGCTACCTGGCATGTACTGTGCTCCAATCCCTGGGGCCAGTTCAAAGGTAATCCAATCGGATTTTGGATAATGGATTGGACAAAATCGTGAAAATGGGCTGTTCAAAACCAAAAACGGATTCTGAAATCGGATTACATCACATCATCCAATCCTGGGTTTAATCTGGATCAAACCGTCGGTTTGTGTTGTTCAGAACTTTGTAGTCGGATTGGGATCATTTTGATCAAAAACAATCTGGATTATTCTGATCTTAACAGTTTGGTGGATTTCAGAAACAAAATGTGATTTAAATTAAATTCACACTTGTCAAATAAAAAACATTCATCATGTAGTAGAAATATGCTTATTTATTCATATATATATGTATATATATATATATATATTTATTTATTTTTTTTTACCCAATTTTCAAACCATGCAGTTGAAATTGTAGACTACTTTACACTACAGACCTGTACGGTAGAAATACAATAATCCTCTCAATAGCTGACAAAATTAAAAAAAACAAGACAAAACAATGTTAACTGTATTTGGAAACTTAATATTTACAGTCCAATGATCATTGTTCAAAAACAGTCCATGTGCTCATGTGCATCATTAGCCTCATCACAGAGAGGGACATTACGCTTTGTAGCAATATTGTGCAGGACAATACAAGCAATTATTATATTGCACACTCTCTGGGGTTCCACTTGCAAAGCGTCTCTACAGAACTCCACTTAAATGCTCAGTAGTATACCTTGCTTTGGAATGAGCAGTGTTGAAGCGTGCCTCGTGTGTTTGGTGCAGGAAAAGGGGTCATCAGCCATGGTAGGAGTGGACAGGTACTTTCTCCTAAAATTATGCCATCTGGTCGGTTGGCCTGGAGCCTTTTGTATAGAGCGCTTTCCCTCAGGATAGGTGCATCATGGACAGACTCAGGCCATTTCACACCACAGTTTGTGATGAGGAGGTCAGGATCACTCACAAGCTATATGTTTACACTGTGCCTTCCCTTCCTGTTGATGTACTCCCACTCTCTCTCTCATTGGATGCTTGTGTAGACGAGTGCAATCGATTACCCAAATAGTATAGGGCATGTTCCCCAAAAACAAGAACCTGTGCTTGGTCTGGGAAATCTCGGTTCATCCCTTGGAAAACAGACAAACTAACTGGCCAGACTGGCCAAAGTGACTGACACAGTTTTCACCACATTACTCATAGTTGATTTGTTCACCCTATACTGTCATCAACAGTGGTAAAAAAAAAAAAGACCCAGATGCATAGAAGTGCAGAGCAATGAGGACCTGTTCTTCCACAGACTGACTGTGACTCCTTCTGGTTCTGCGTTGGAGCTGCGACCTGACACGGTCTGCAATTTATTTAATATCAGCATTCCCAAACTGAAACCGAGGATAAAGCTCCTTATTGGTGTATTCTCAACATACACCCTTCTTCTGTATCTGCTCCTGCCAAAATGGTAGTGGCGATCAACTACCTGTCATGTCAGTGGCCCTGTGTTAGTCCTCTAAGAAAGACTGAGAAAGAATGAGATGGCTGTTTGACAAGCTAATTTGCCTCACCTTATTCTCTATCAATCAGTCCTGCCCTTGGCTTATACGACCTCTATGCACCACAGTAAACAGGTGAAACCATGGACTCAAAAGGATCTAATTTTACAGTGGCAGAAACCCATGCACTGCTGGAAGTTAAGGCATCATTATGCCTAAATCGTAGGATGTTTTAGTTCTACAAAGGGAGGAGAACTGACCAACAAGAAGGAAAAAGACGTTCTGGCTGAAATCTAGCAAAGGTGATAAATAATTAGGGTCTGAGCACACCAGTGCACACAACAGTATAACCCTTGTGATTATTATTATCATAGTTCAGCCAAATCAAACACGTTTTTGAGGGCCTAAACGTGCTCGAAAACTCACCAAAATCACCATGCACATCAGGACTGACGAAAATCGGAAACTGTCAGAGACGTAGACATGTCAATGCCAAAATGGCTCCACAGCACCACCTTGAAAATTTCAATGGAGTCCCGTCAGAAGCACGTTTGGCCTAGACCTACGAAATTTCATAGGCATATAGAGCAGGTCAGGACGAACAAAAAAGCATATGCATTGTGAAGTTGCCTGGCAATGAGTTCTGCCATGGAGCTCCCAGAAGCGCAGTGTTGGAGGCTGGTCAGTGGACTCCCAACATCGGCACACAGGTGATGGTTCTGTTGGCAAGCAGCCAGCATCCGGTGCGGTGTGCGCACTCCTCAGAGTTGATGAAAATGATTTTACTATTAATGGTGGCTCTCGTTGCGCTTTCGGCCACATTTGGTATTGGCCGAAAACAGAAAAAGGTTTTGGAAAAGTCAGAGCGAAGGCATGGTGTCATCGATCTGTTCCAAAAAAAATCAAATTTCTGCTGATTTGTACTTGGTTGGACAGAATTGAACGTGTAAATTAGAGCTGTAAATGAAGGTGAGCACTATCTTAAGAAAACAAAGTCAAAACTAAAACTAAGAACTACAAAAATGAAGATATATGAAAAACATGGACAAAGAAACGTAACAAAAGAAATGAGAGGGACAGAGATGGAGAAGACAAAAAGGGTAAAAGCAAAAGAGAAAAAGCAAGAGAGGGAACAAAAGCCATTTCCTACTCTTATCCTCTCTGTCCAGGTGGGCGCATATGGGGGAGTGGAGTGGAGAGGATTTTGCCACGACTTTTGGTAACTCAACCCTCCTCTCTTTCTTCTGAAGAGGAGAGAAGGCTGCATTTCTTAAATTAAGAAAATCCACTATATACGCGAACGCGATAAATCCGTCTCTCACCATGACCTATGAACATGAAGTGAAATAACAGTGACATGTATATAGCTCATAAGAAATAGCCTTGGCTATGCAACAAAAGTAGGAATGTTATATCAACTGTTACGTATGAGGAATGTATGTCAGCACTTGGAAAGATAACACATGGGGTGAAGCATTGATTCCCACATGACTGATTATACCTATGATTAAATATTGATACATTTAATCAGCGGTAACTTTCGTTTTAATGGTGCTGTAGTTCCAATCTCACTGGATGATTTACTGTTGCTAGATGGCACTGTGGGTCCGTGGCGGGAACATGAATATTTCTGTAAAAAGTTAGCTTGGTCCTCACACGACCTTCAGATGTGATTCTTGGATAGGTGATACAAAGACTTCTTATTGAGATGAATGCAGTTATAAACGCACCAAACAGAGATTGTAAAAGTGTGAGGCCTCACGACAGATTCTCTTATTGGTATGCAGCATCAGTTTTACAACTGATCTAATTACCTCTGCTTCCATAGAAAGAAGAAACAGGACTGTTCACACCTCAGTGAGAGTCATTGTGCCTTTGAAGCTGTTTCAAAAGTGTTAGTGTCCCATTTGTTGTTTCATGCCTCTGCAGTGAACGTCCATGCTGTAAGAAAATGCATGCATCCATTTTTCCAGTGGAGTACCAACAATGAAGTTGATCACAACAGACTCCTGCTGTAATTCTTTTTTGTGACATTAATGGCGGTTCTTCCTGAGAACGAAGGGGGTTTCCCCATTCTGCACAGTGTCCAAGGTGGCAGTTTTATGGTGGGAGTAGATCCAGAATTTAAACAACAACAATGTTTATTACGTGGTGTATCCCCTTGCTTGGCATTCCAGAGAAAGTCAAGTGGTGTCCACTACACAGGGGATGGAGAGCCCACAGTTGAAGAGGAATATAAGCCAGTCCCTACTGATGCAGAGGAAACTGTGATTCTTGATCTCAGTACTGCTCCTGTGGAAGAAGGTGGATCTGCACAAGTTGAGACAGTAGTCACTGCAACAAGAAGTCGAAGAGGCTTACAACATCCTTTGCCAAACAAAGATGATAGTGATGCCTATAGGGCACTTCTTAAACGAGAAACTGAAAATGCAGTGGCGCAGAGGAACACATTACTTTAACCAAACTGCAGTAAACCAAAGCCAAACTTGAGATCCTTCCCCTGAAAGCACAGCTTCAAACTTCTTCTTGTTCCACAGAAGAAGAAGGCTGAATGTGTCCTTTTTATTTGTTTGTTTGTTTGTTTCAAGGTTGGCATTTTAAGTTTTATATTAAGTTTTAAATCTGTAACACATGGAATGTATTTTGCTTTTTAAATTTTTGTGTAGCAGATATGTTGTAGCTGGTCAAAAGATAATGAAAATGGGGTGTTTGTGTTTTCTATTTATGTTCTACAAATAAATATACTATACTGAGTGACCCTATGCTGGCTATTCTACCTGTTTTTTCTACATACCTAGTAGCCTTCAGTGTGATATGCAGTCTAATTTTGAGCGCTCATTATCCAGATTTGGTCATCTTGAAATGTTGGTTCTGGATAATAGGGCTGGGGTGGTAATCTTCTGTCCCAATTCGATTTTATCATGATGCTTGGGTGCCGATTCAATTTATATTGTGATTCTCCAAGTATTACAATTTGATAGTATCGAGTATTGCGATTTTAATATCCTTATTTTCCTTATCCAAAAGCAAAAGTTGAATCATACACTTCTAAAAACCATATGTGAGTCAGTGTTCCAAAAAAACAATGCACATCACAAGTCAGTCACTTATTTCAACTGCACATGAAAGTGGTACATACATAACATGTTCAACAGTTAAGCTAGTGCCACAAGAATGAGTAACTGTAATTTCCACACGGCATGTAGTACATTAACCAAATTTCAGTATTCAAAAATCCATCCATCCATTCATTATCGCTTAATCATCACTAGGGTCGTGGGGGGGGACTGGAGCCTATATTCAAAAATGTCATTCAGATACAGTCGTGACTCGATAATCCTAGCAAGGCTGTCGCATTTTCAAGATGGAGGTTGAGATACAAGGAGGACTTGATGCTTAAATTAGTTGTTAATAGTTGTTATAATAACTGGAAGGGCTGGTCCGAATAGCACTTTCTGGTCTCTGGATATTACAATTAATGATGAATATCTGAACATTAGGCGTGGTCAGGGGGACACTTTCACCCCGGGCTGCACTCCGACGGGGTGGAAGTAGCCGGAATGCGCAGGCAATACTTGACTGCTGATGCTAGTTTAGGATAGCAGTCACAGTTCTGTTTCCACCAGTGGCGACAGCGCCACCATCCGTGTTTACTTCCGTAAACACTGAGCACGCTTGCTGCGTGATGTTGTCGTGTCCTCTTCTGCGCATGTGGGACAATTTTGGGTAGTATGAAGTTCACACAGGAGATCGCAAAGAAATCGGATTTAACAAAAAGATCTGAATTGAGCATTGAGTCCTGCAGTCTGAATGTAGCCAATCTGTCGGATTGTACGTTAGATAATATGCAGTTATCCTTATTTGTGACATAAAATGTCACGTCGGAGTCGGAATCCAAGGCTTTTGGTATGTTAAGGCTATTTTCATGTGTTTCGTTCATTTTTCCTAAAAACCTGTCGGATAGCAAGGTTTTCGGATTGTTAAGGGTCGGATTATTTAGTCACGACTGTATTTCAAATCTGT
>NW_007577817.1:460347-466603 GCF_000690725.1 Stegastes partitus
TTAAGAAAAAGTATGTTTTATCTGATTACCTGATTAATCAATGTAATATTCGACAGAATACCAAAATATTCAATAGCTGCAGCCCTAGTATCAATGTCCCCAGCGGTAGAGAACACATGTTCAGCAGTGATGTCCCTGGTACACATAAGTACCGCTTTGCCAACTTTGCAAGAAGAGGATACTCACGGTGATGTTCTTTGCACCAGCCAAAAGGTTTTTTGTTTTGTTTTTTTTTTTTCAGACAGTGGCAAAGGAGCAGCTGTGTTTTAATCTTTCACCTCCTCCTCTGCACTGTCGAAAACTGACTTCTCTGGTGGTCCTGGAGCCTGCCTGGCATCTCCAAAAGTGTTGCCGAGTAATTCAGCCAATGCACAGGAACCTTTTGTTTTAGCAGGTGGGGGGCCCTCTCTGTCTTGTCTGTTCTCAGTATCCTCATCTGGGACATCACCACAGCGATCCTCCTGGTCCGGCCTTTCCACTCTCCAACAATAAATACAACACAGTGACATTACAGACAGCACAGACATTAGCACACAATTTAAATGTTCCATCTTTAACAGATTTAAAGTTATTTGATTTAGCTTCTATTACAACACATACATAGACATAGACATACACACTCTCTCTCTGTCTCACTCATAGACATTCACCTATGACACTCAGACAAACACAACATCTCTCTCTCACACTCAGACACACAATGTCTCTCTCTCACACTCACAGTAACACAATGTCACGCTCACACACTCACCTCTAGTCCTACATTGTGAACTAAAGTTATGTCTGTAATGTGAATATTTATTTACCTGATAACGATGCTCCAATTGCTGAAGCAAGGTTGAGAGTGGTTTTCCCCTCATGGGATGTGTACCTTTCTAATAGGTCTTGGTGAATGGCCTCCTTCAGCTCTCTAACAAACTGATAATCTCCGAGGGTTTCATGTAGCTTGGAGAAGCTGTGTGTCTAGTGGGGCAATGCAATTTTTTACTGGCGGCAACGACGTGACGTCATATTCATTTCCGGAAGAAACGGGGAAGGTCAGCCGAGCACAAGTGTAGTCAAAAGTGGGCACAGTTAGCAGGCCGTAACAACATTAGTTGTCGATGACTAAAGCAGCATCTTTCTCTGAGATATTCCACTCGTTTGAGACGTTGTGGAGTAGTTCTGCAATATTTGCCCCTCTGTGAGACTTGTTCATTACTCTTGTCTGGAAAACGTGGGAGGATAATGACCAGTCTTCGGCGATGTAATGGGTTGTGATGGTGACAAAGGATTTGGTGGCCCAGGAAGTCCACGCATCACAGGTAAGAGCGACTCGTTCAGCTCTGCTCAGCTTTTCATTCACTTCTGACATTACCTCGTTGCAAATTTGAGGAATGGCTGTCTCCGCAAAAAACTTCCATTTCACGGCTCCAAATTATAAAGCATGTTCCTGAAGCCCGTATTTTTCACTGCTCTATCAGGCAGAGGTCTTTGCAGATAAAATGTGCAATTGAAGTCGTGATTCGCCTTGCTTTGTCTGAACTGCTTGGGAGTTTATTCAGTGTCCCATCCAGAGTCCGTTGGTTTGCTGCTGACAGTCGTTTGGCTTGCTCTGGTTTTATTTCCGGATGGATGTTGGGCAAGATGAGCACTAATGTTCGTCATGTTACCACAATACAATGCTTGTCCGTGGCAGAGTTTGCATACAGCTTTGATCATATCTACATTTGTCCTTCCTGGAAGCAAGCAAAACCCAAAGTGTGCCCTCACTTTAGATTTAAAATGTAAGGGTGCAGGTTTTTTCTCTGGTGGTGTGGGATTGTTCGCTATTTCCCACTTTTGGCTGCACTTGGGCTTGGCTGATCTTCCCTGTTTCTTCCGGAAATGGATATGACGTCACGTCGTTGCTGCCAGTGAAAACGTGAAAAATAAATAAAAATGTATTAATTCTGGGGAGAAATATCAATATTTAATATCGTCACAAAAATAATTGCAATATATCATAAATTGATATATTCAGGATCACGTAATATGTCTGACTTTTATCCCAGACGTATTATGTGATCCTGGATAGCACAAAAAGGGATTTCAAAATCTGGATAATTTTGATCCAGATTACACCTTTTGAACTGGCCCCTGGTGATTTAACCTATACAGGTGTTGCTCATCTCAAACAAGCCTATTGCCCCCAGCCATAGGCCACGATGGGGCACTGAATGATTTGATGATTTTGACATTGATTTGACATTGTGTTCTCTGGCCTTTGCACCAGCTCTCAACCCTGTTGAAAATCTATGGCAGGATTTGGACTGACTTGTTGCACAATTTGTCACCTATCTACATATTCAAATCAAATCAACTTTATTACCATGTTGCTGCACATACACAGTAGTACAGGCAGGGTGAAAGAGCGTTTCTTCAAGATCCAATACCTTAAAGCAATTTAAATAAACAAGTGTTTGCATATCTGGATCAGCAGTTCAGCATTCTGACAGCTTGTGGAATGAAGCTGTTGATCGTTCTGGATGTTCTTCCTTTAATGCTCCAGAAATGTTTGCCTGATGGTAGTAGTTCAAACAGTTCATGGAGAGGGTGTGAGGAGTCCCTGACAATGTTCAGTGCCCTGCTCCTGCAGCAGCTCTGCAAAAGTTCTTGGACAGAGGTGAGGGAAACTCCGATGACCCTCTCAGCTCCTCTCACTATCCTCTGTAGGGGGCAATAGTCATTCAGACAGACTACAGCTGATTTCTTTGCCACTGGAACTATGGTGGATGTTTTGCAGCATCTGGGAACACTGGCCTGACTGAGGGCGATGCTGAAAATGTCAGACAGCACATCTGCCAGCTCGTCAGCACAGACTCTGAGCACATGTCCCAAGATGTTGTCTGGCCATACCAAATCAAGTTTATTGTCATTTTGCTGTACATACACAGTAGTACAGGCAAGATGAGAGNCTGCGAGATCTGCACTCCGAGGAACTTGATGTTCTCCACTTTCTCCACTGTGCAGCTGCTGATGCTGAGGGGAGCATGGTCAGGGCGTGACCTCTGGAAGTTGATGATCATCTCCTTTGTTTTGTCCATGTTGAGCAGCAGGTTGTTACTTCAATGTTCTTACTGCACCAGCCCTCTAGGTGTTTCATTTCATCTCTGTACATTGATTCTTTGTTTTTGCGAATGAGTCCCACCACCGTGGTATCATCAGCAAACTTGATGATCTGGATCCCCTCATGTGTGGCTGCACAGTCGTGTGTTAGTAGCGTAAACAACAGTGGACTGAGTACACAGCCTTGAGGAGATCCAGTGTTCAGCATGATGGAGTTGGAGATGTTTTTTCCGACTCAGACAGACTGGGGTCTTTTGGTCAGAAAGTCCGGGACCCAGAAACATGTGGTGGTATCCAGGCTGAGTAGGAGGAGTTTCTCTATTAATCTCTGGGGAATGATAGTATGAAATGCTGAGCTAAAATCAATGTACAGGATTCTAGCGTAGGTGTCTCAATTTTCCAGGTGGGCAATGACGGCGTGCAAGGTGGTGGATATTGCATCCTCTGTGGAGCGGGTGGGACGGTAAGCGAACTAAAGGGGCTCAAGCGATGCAGGAAGGCTGGCTGTGATGTGTGGTTTGACGAGCTGTTCAAAACACTTCATCACAATCGGTGTGATGGGGCAATAGTCATTCAGACAGACTACAACTGATTTCTTTGCCACTGGAACTATGGTGGATGTTTTGAAGCATCTGGGAACAATGGCCTGACCGAGGGAGATGTTGAAAGTGTCAGACAGCACATCTGCCAGCTCGTCAGCACAGACTCTGAGCACACGTCCCAGGATGTTGTCTGGCCATATCAAATCAAGTTTATTGTCATTTTGCTGTACATACACAGTAGTACAGGCAAGAAGAGAGCGTTTCTTCAGGATCATTTAATTAGTAAGTTTTGCGGAATGAACGTCTGGAATAGACAAGACACTAAACGTTCACTCTCACTGTGTCCTGAAGGGGGCGCTGCGTCCATGCGTGCTTCCATCACGTTGCACATGGTGAACCTCTTCAGGTCCTGGTAGGTCTTCAGGGACACAAAGACACACACAATGGTGTGCCGATGGTGAAGCCACAGATGCTGCCCAGAGCTGTCTGTCTGTCTGCATCCCCTCCCGCTGTATGTCCATCTGGGATGTTGTCATGGAGCCATGTTTCTGTTAATGCAAACACCCAGCAGTCCTTCCACTCTCTGCAGGTTTCTCCGAGCAAACGTCGCTCGTCCAGCTTGTTGTGGAGGGAGCGGACACTGCTGGTCTGGAGGGGTTAGCCTTTAGCCTAGCATGGACCACGGCTCTCTTCCTCCTCCTTCGTTTACATTCGTATTTATATTATATATTTATATATATATACATTTATATTCATTACTCAACAGATTCAACCACTGAACCGTCTGCTGACCTGCAAAATGAATTGTATGACTGGTCAGTTGAGATGACAGAGTGACTTGAGCCTGAAGCAACGTGTTTTTAACATTGGCCTGACACTCGGAGCTAACCAGCTGTCCAGGCCACCAGCATAACAGAGTAAGGTGAAAATGATCTGTGGGTGAAACATTACAAGGGATCCTATCACATTATACTGAGGCAGTGCATCCATTGTTAATGTAAAAACATTGTTTAGAGCAACTCTATTTTAAAACACTGTTCTTGACATTTTGATGACATATCACCATCCTTAAACTGCGCTTCTGTTAGTTGTCAGTGCTTTATATCGGTTACCTTAATTAGGTAGAAATAATACCTGAGACCAGACCGTATCAAATGCATATTCGTTCTTCTTTAATGTGCCTGAAAAATCTTTTAAGTGTCGATGGGAACTCCTTTATTTTTAGTGTGTTGTGTGTACATTAGAATTAACTCTGTCAGGTGTTGTCATCATTTACATCAAGGCATATTGTTTGTGTGGATCAGGCAAGTATTTGCAGTTGCTTTAGCAGGTTTTCTAACAGTCTTGCTTCAGATTATATAAGCACTGGTGGTTCACTGCATGAGCCAGGAACAGTCCTGGAGCAGAGCATTTAAACAAACTGAAAAACTACTGCTCTGCCTTTAATTAATTCAGTAAACACATAACAGAAACTTGGTGTTCTAGATCCCTCTGCAAGCACAGCCACAGTCTTGCTTCAGCTCTGATGGGAACACAATCTAGATTTATGAGTCAGCCTATGCGTCTATCTCAGTGGAATGTTTTTGTTAAAGCACTGTGGAGAAAGGAGGAGGGGCAGTGGGGGTTTTCTTGTGGGTCTATTAAATAACGGTCTGGTTTCAACTCACATCTCTATGATCAAGACATGCTGGCAGTGTTGAACTGACAACAGTGATAAGATGAGCTGACATCTAAACCAAAAGCCCTGTTGGTTATATTAGATTACCACAGCAACTAAGGACAACACAGTACTATCATTAGAGTTGATAGTGGGCCTCAGCACTGCAGAGGTCCCCTGGACAATTTGTCTGGTAGCTGGCTGAAGCACAACAAAGAGTCAGCTAGACTCACAGCAGCTGCTCATGGAGTGTCCTGATATGTTGTAACTGCTAACTTTTTCCATGATCTGTTGTTTGCTTATGAAAATAAATACATATTAATGTGATCCCAGGGTAGAGTTGTGAATTGGGAGCTGCTACTGTGTTTTTCAGTTACTGAGCTTTCTTTTAGTGATATTTTCAGTGTTCCTAAATATGTGAACAATGGAATCTCCTGGATCAATTATAGTCAGGGCATTTTATGAGATATTTCTGCCAACTAAATCGTTACCAAACAATTTCTTCACCAATATGTTTGTAAAGGTGTGTAATAACATGCTCTAAAATGTTGGAAGTTCAACTAACGTGGGAAACCCTGAAAAAAAAGGGCCTTAAGTAACTTGTTAGGGGTCAAATCAGAGTTTTTTCATGATTCTGAGTTGATTGTCAGTATTTATCTTTCACCACAAACACTCCATTGTTGAAAAAGGCCACACTCACTTTTACATTTACATTCACAGTAGCTTTTATTTCACATATTTCTACAATACATCATGACTGCAGTTGCTGCATGTAATGCCATTCCACAGGCCTTGATGCACGTGACTTCATTCTTCTTGCAGCTGCACTGCTAGTTGCTGCAATCTCCACGACAATTTCAGCTTGCTCAGGAGCCATGGAGTCTAGTGTTGAAACTGGCCCATACCAATGCACATCTAATGTCCATCCATAGTCACTGGGGTTCAGAGACATGCTCTGTAGAAGGATCCA
>NW_007577817.1:467788-471068 GCF_000690725.1 Stegastes partitus
TAGACAGCAGATGAAATTGCCCCCAATTATGAGAGAGTATGTAGTGAGAACAGCTGTTCAAAAAAAGCCGACATCATCTGCATTATGGGCATACAGAGACAATCACCCAAACCTGTCAGCAGTGTGTGATTTGAAGTTAATATCCTGCTTGATGAGGATTGAAAAGAGGGATGAAAACACTGTCCTACCCAACCACGTCTGACCAAATATGGAGCACAGCAGACTAAAGTATGTCTAAACCTTGCCTTGTGCTGTTGCTCACGTAGCACAGGGATAGCCTGCGGTGTTAAGCTAGCATCTTCTTTTTTGCTCAGTTGACTCCTTTCAAAGTCGACCTAATTGAGAATGTTCAACTTTCCCAAACAATGCAACACCCAGAGGGAGGGCACTGGGAGGATAGATACTGAGACCCAGCATTAAATGAACTAAATGTTATAATGTCAGAGGATCAATAAGCTCCACAGGTACAGGCAGAGAAATGAACAGTTTTTGGCCGCCTAAATCATAGTTGGTTCCTTATTAACCTCGGTATGGTTTGTATGCTCGCTGCATTGAGCCCAGACACGGAGTAAGCTAAAATATACAAAGGTGCAAATGATGTTTCATGTAAATGATAATGTAAAAGTAAGCATTAGCTGATTGTTTAGCTGTGGTAGTGTTCATAGATTCAGTCTACGATGTTCACAGTTTCATCCTAACCGTGGTTCAGAAATTAAGTTTCATACACATGTAACAGCAGGGGTTGTTAGTGATTTTAGGGCTGCAGAGAAACTCTCATACTTAATTTTCACCACTAATATCAACTAAATATTTGTGTTAGTGCTACCAGACAAAGTACTCTGTTTTCTTAACTGAAACTATCCGTCACACAGTAAAAAAAAAAAAATATGGTCAAAGAAAAAGTCCTGCTTTCAATTTTTGACCAATAAGTGAAAGAGATATAAGTACAATGCATTTAAATTTACTTGGCATTTGTACATGGTGGAACTTTTAATTCCTATATAGTGCTGGAGAGTTTAATGAAACAAAATGCATGTTTATTTCGTGCATAAAGCCTGCTTATTTTGTGAGCTACAATGAACCAGCCCACCCCTTCCTCTACTACTAGGGGTCAAAGTTAAGCCCAAAGCCGCTTCACATTGGCAGCTAGTAGGAGGATGACAGAGGAGAGGGTGAATTAGTGCCACCTCGCCATAACCAGGTCATAGTGGAAGTGTACCCCTTTGTGATAGTGGAGTCTAGCGAACAAGTTTTTTCATTTGTTTTGCATTTCAGTCATCACAATAATAGCGCCAATAAAGGGTTTATTTAAAAAGATTGCTTGATTGACTGTTTGAATTTGTTTCTTTAATTTTTTTCCCCAGAAAGTACCAATAAGAGTACGGTTAAAGTACCGCATTGATAAGCAGTATCCGTAAGAGCAGTCATACCACTGAAATATTAATGATGCCCATCCCCACAGATAATTCAACCAGGACTTGAAATTCTCTCTCAGCGCTCTTTTTTTTTTTTTTTTTGTAATTTCATTTTTTTGAATTCTTGACACAATTTTACAACTGCTATGGTAGTAATGGCTACTGATAAGCTGTCTGAAAATGTGCAATGTTATCCCCAACTCTCCATGATGGCGGAATTTTCACTCGGCCTTCCAGTATGACATTTCCAAACAACTGTAAGCATTTGATTCCCAACAAGCACTCTGGATGTACACACCTCTGCTGACGTCTTTCATGTTTGACGAAGCATGAGTTTGAGATGAAAGCTGAGTTAAAAGTGATTGACTCCTCGGGTGGCCATGGCTCAGGTGGCAGGGCGGTTTGTCCACTATGCCAAAGTGTTCAATCGATGTCAGGCCCATTGCATCTATATTAATCAAGTGTCATCAAAATGGTGTCCTGCAGTAACTTTCCTTGTGAATACCTCTATAGGCCTTTTTTTCTTGCGATTGATCAGAATTCTTTGGGTTATTTCCTAATTCAGATATAGACTTAGTCCATTTCTTATAATTATGTGTGGATACCTTCCCAACGGCTTTACAAGAAAGCAATATTTTATACTTCCACAAGCAAATGCTGTATTTTACAACTGCACTGATCTAATAGGTGATCCTTCTTCCTATGAAAGTGATAACTAGTGAACATATTTTCCATCAGACACAGGTGGAATTTCTTTTTGCTAATTACCATACTACTCTTGCTACTGTATGTCTTGCTATTTTATTTGTTACCAAAATTAGTCGGGATCAAAAAAGGGTCTAAAACCATTTCAGGATACAAGTACTTAATAAAAGAGCTCCGAAGGGGAAAATTACAAGTACAGAATAGATAAGTGCACCTCTTTGCCCTAAAGAGGTGGTGGGAAGGTTCTAGATACTTCTACTGGTGGTTTAATGTAGGAAAGATCCATGCAGAACCTCTATCCAATCATTGTTCTCATCCTAACTCAAGCAGTTTGGTACCATTTAAGCAGTTCTGTCTCCCCTTCAATATTGTTTGGATCCAAATTCAACCACAATGAGCATACCATTGTCAAGATTCCTGTGTAACTAGCCTCTGGTATATAGCTAAAAGCTGGAGTTGGAGTGTTCTAGACTGGTCGTCATCATTAGTTATGGGGAAATCAAGGCATTTTAATAATGCTAAAGATACATGTAATTATTAATTAATTAATTTTTTAAAATCTCTACCTGTCTGCTACAATTGCTCTTTTAAAAACTGGACTTGTTTCCTAATGCACACCATTGTGAGTGGGCTAATAATGTGTAACCCCCATGGGTACCAAACCCATTTATGTCATTTAAGAGAGTTTACAATGCCCACCATGGAATGATTAATTGCTGCATAGCGTATTGATAAATCTCTTATTTATTAGGAGAGAGCCTTGTGAGTTGTTGAGAGGAAGAGAGGAGTTGCTTCAACCGTGTAAGCCCTCTGTTGGACTCTGGTAAGAGCATTGCTACATGCTAAGAGGCTAGGTAAGACGTTATTAGCTTGTTGATGTTAGCTCATGTGAACATGCTGCTTTCTGAGATACTTTTATAAAAATCAGTAGCAGTTGCAGAGATGTTATTAAATCTTTTAACCCACCGTGACACTATTGTATCATTGTGATATGTGAAAAATTACGTTAGAAAGATTGCTAGCTACAGCGCTAACGCTTATTGCGGGTAGCACTGCTAATCTAGCTCAGGTATATACATGGTGTTCAGCTAATGTGTAGCCGGCTAAACTACCAGATCACCACCATATTTAATGAGAGAGAAAGATATGGAATATGATGT
>NW_007577817.1:471078-522785 GCF_000690725.1 Stegastes partitus
ATAGACGTCGAAATCGGGTCATAATAAGACGTCCAAATACCTAACCTATTTTGGACGTCGAGAATAGGTCCATAATTGGTCTTGGACGGACGGACGCAATATGGACATGATCTGGACGTCCATATGACGTCCAATGTTTAGTGGGTTGTTGATGTTAGCTCATGTGAACATGCTGCTTACTGAGATACTTTTATAAAAAACAGTAGCAGTTGCAGAGATGTTATCCAATGTTTTAACTGACCGTGATACTATTGTATTATTGTGATATGTGAAAAATTACGTTAGAAAGATTGCTAGCTACCGCGCTAACGCTAATCGCGGGTAGCACTGCTAATCTAGCTAAGGTATATACATGGTGTTCAGCTAATGTGTAGCCGGCTAAATTACCAGGTCACCACCATATTTAATGAGAGAGAAAGATATGGAATATGATGTTAGGTTGTACTACTATTGTTCTGGTATACTATACTGTGTACATAATATGATTATTTTATTGAGGGTAGAGGCGCTACATAAAACTTGGTGAGCCAGCCAGGAGTTGTGTTAAGTCCTTTGAACAGGAGGTTGAGCAGTGTGACATTTTATTGTATTTTTCTGTGAACATTGATGCAATTTAATTCACATAAGACTGTGACAATACAAACATGAATGCAATCAAATCTGAAAATGTTCATGTGCCTAATTCACTACTTGCAAGTGGTGTAACTGGTAGTGATGTCGATAAAGAAGTAATTGACTACTTGGGACAGTATGGTAAGATTGAGAGGGTAATTACAGTTACCAGCAGTGAAGCTAAGTTCCAACACACAGCTATAGTGGAATATAGTTCAGGTGGAGCTCTTGAGTATCTTAAGAACATCTTACCTGTTGATAGACCCTCCAGTGACCGAACACTGTCCATCACATTGAGCTCTTGTCTGAGCTGTACACAGCAGATAGAGGTTCGACCTTAACTCAGACTTACCTAACTGAACTGAAGTATGTCTAAGCAGAGATTTTGAAAAAGTTTTGCTTGACGAACTAGCTAGGATTCAAGAGTCCACCAAACCTAAGACAACTGAACCAGATGCATCAGGGATCAGACATGAACCCCAGCATGTAAGCCCTGCACACATAGCTGATGAAACTCCTATTAATATAGGTGACAGTAGGACGGAAATGTATTGCAGATGTCAGTGTGTCAGGAGTTAATTCTAGACATCTCCTTGATTCAGGGTCCCGGGTGACCACAGTAACTGCTTCTTTTTCCAAAACTCACCTGTCAGAACACCGCATTCAGCCCTTCCAAGCCCTGGATATTGAAGGTGCCAATGGTGAAAATGTCTCCTATTTAGGCTATATGCCCATCACTCTCCAGTTCTCAAAAGAGTTTGTTGATGCTGAGCCTGAGCCTTAGTGGTAACAGACCACCTTAGTAATGGTGACTCACCTGTACTCATTGGCACAAATGCACTCGACATTTTATACGAGGAACATTGTATTGATAAGAACCTAAATGACTTGTCCTCTGTGTATGGATTTGGTGGTCTGACTGAATTGGTGTGCATTGACTTCTTTTCCCTAGAGCTTGACAGTCACAATGCCAATGACATCTTGGTCATCAAAGACCATTTTACCAAATACGCGGTTGCCATGCCAACCAAAGACCAGCGGGCTATAACGGTCGCCAAAACCCTTTGGGAACAGTTCTTTGTGCACTACGGCTTTCCTGAGCAGCTGCTGAGTGATCGGGGCAGGGATTTCGAATTCCAACTCATCAAAGAACTCTGCGCGCTATAAGGCATCACTGAGGTGCACACAACGCCCTGTCACCCAAGAGGAAACCCCGTTTAATCGAACCCTTTTAGGCATGTTGGGAACCTTAAAGGACAAGGAGAAAAGCCATTGGCGAGATTATGTAAAACCACTTACCCATGCCTATAACTGCACCAAGAACGATGTCACAGGTTTCAGTCCATACCAATTGATGTTTGGACGTCAAACTCGATTACCTGTGGACATTGCCATCTGCTTACCTGTGAAAGATGGCTCTCCCAAATTCCATTCTCAGTATATGAAACACCTGAAAGCATGCCTCGAGGAAAGTTGTCAGATTGCCACCAGGAATTCACGAAAGGTTGATGATCGGAACAAACACATCTTCGACAAGGCAGTGCGAGAGTCGACACTAGAGGAAGGAGATCAAATGTTGGTGAAAAATCTGAGATTCCGGAGTAAACACAAGGTTGCAGACAAGTGGGAGTCCACTATGTACAAGATTCTGGAGAAAGTGGGAGACTTACCTGTGTACAAAGTACAGTCCATCAGTGGTGATGGTCCCGTTCGAACTCTACATTAGGGACCTGCTGCTTTCTTGTGGTAACCTGTTTGAAGAGGAGGGAACAGAACCAGCCAAACCTAAGGTCTGCAGGCCAAAAACTAGACAGAGTCACCCTCAACTCTTAGAGGAACTCTCAGAACCTGAGGACGATTTTTTGTCTATCCTGCCCAGTCCTCTTTTACTGCTGAAGGAAGGTTCACTCAGGTGTGTGAAATTCTGAGGAGGCAGTAACCCAATGAAAATCCAGAGGATGGAGGCTTGCTAGCCATGCCATCTAGTTCCTTGACCTCCCAGCTTCAGGATGGTCTTGACGACAGCAATGCACCTGCTGAACATGCTGAAAAACCTCCTGAGTTGGTAGAAGGAGAGGGGCCTGAGGACACTGTTGAGTGGCCCTCTGCTGAAGAGGATAGTATACAAACAGACGTGACAAAAGAAAATGAACCAGATCTGGCAACTGAAACAGATGTGACCAACAAACCGAATATGACGAATGACACATATATGACAAATGGAAAGAACCGAACATGACAAATAAAACTGATGAGGAGGAGAAAACTGCACCTGGAGGAACTGTGGAGGTTCTACATGATGCTTAGCCAAACCGCATTCAAGAATCCGAGATGTCTGACAAACAAACTGAAAGTGAAACTGTGACAGATGGAAACACAAATGACTCCACACGGAGGTCAGAAAGGTCCCGACAACCCCCTGACCATTTTCACTTTTTCTGTTAGTTAGCACAAAATAGTAAAGGTACACACTTGTTTTTTGGAGCTTTCAACCATACATTTTACTTTCAGCAGCATTACAACAGTAGAACGTCACAGAAAGATTAAGAAAAACATTTTCATCCAACATTTTGAACAGTGTCAAGTGTTACAATGTTTTGGTATTCAAATTTCCTGTCAGATACAGTCACCAGTTAGTAATGTACAGCTACAGTATAAGCATGTAACGCAAATCAAAATGCCTGTTTACTTTTTTCATGATATGCTAAAGCAGGCATCACCAAATGGCGGGCCTCGGTCCGGATCTGGACCGAGTGATGGTTCTGTCCGGACCCGTGATCAATCTCTGACAAATTCATGAGAATAGATTTTCATGGAGCATTTTTTATGACGGTCGCGGCTATAGACAGGGCGCGGCCGCTGCTTCTCCAGTTAATACGGCAAAAGCTCCACTCGAGCCAATCAAATCGTTTGGTTACCCTGCATGGCCGCTTTGCACTTGCCTATACAGCAGAGCAGAGAGGAAGAGACAGTGATGACAGCATGGCTTACTCCAAAAGAAAGAAGGCTGATGAGGAAAACCATTGCTTTGAAGATGAGTGGACGGAGAAATGTATGTTCATTCTTCCGTCAGGCAGTTCACAAGATAGTTTACTTTTTTACTTGAAGTGGAGGCCTTCAGTTCTTTCAGAGTTTTTTTTTTAATATATATATATATAATTGTGTTGAACCACGGTTCAAAAGCAATGTGTGGTTTTCATTGCTTAATTTTCATAAAATGTTTTATTTATTATTGCTTTTGTCAGATTCAGGTTATTTCTGTGACCGATGTGGGTTTTTCTTTCATTAATCGAGGGGTACCAACAAGTTTGTCCACGTCTGTATGTAAAAGCTAAACACATCCTGCACTGAAAATTGACAATAAGTATTGTTGAAACCATGAAAATCTGGCCATAGGGGAAGGCTACAAGACACAAACTGGCTTCGGTTCGGACCTTTTACTTGGAGGAAATTTTAAAAACTGGACCTCAGTGACTTTTAATTGAATACCTCCATGCTAAAGTAGTCACACAATAAAAGCTGCAAAACTAGTTAATTCACTCTAAATGATCATTTTGAGGAAGGAAAACTATAGTTGAAGGTCAGGAGAAAGTAAACAAAGACATTTTTTCAGTATTTTTCATGGGCCTAATTTGATTTAATAGCCTTGTTAGATGATATTCTTGGCAGTGTGACTGTTGTACATGTGTTCATTGTGATTTGGTTCTGTAATCAGTTACTGATTTCGACCTAATTGTAACTTTAAGCAATTTTGGGTTGATCGTGACGACATCCTGACACCACTGTTACACTCTTCTCTCATGCAGACTGCTTTACATCAAATAAGATATTTTGGGATCGTTGCTGGTCAGTCATGGATAGTTCTATGTAACTGTCTTACTTTATGACTCTTGATTGCTGGTGCCACAATTAACAATGTTCTAGTGTTTGTCATTTTATAATAAAAGCCGCTTACAAAAGGCTTTTTTTCAGACAATCTTCATGAGGCAGATAACATTTACAAGGACCCACAGGCTGATCCCTGCAGGAATTTAAGAGGTTAGAAATATGAAGGTCAACCCATGCTCTAGCAAATATCAGGGATGTGGACTCACAAAAAGAACAGTGCAAGATGCCATTCTTTAATAAAGTCTGTGTTTTACTGTCACATTTTCCCACAGAAATAACTCTTGGGTTTAAGGTTACAGGACTTTAGAACATGACAAATTTACAAAGATGATACCTCAGGCTTACATGGCCTCATTTGCCCTCCAGTGCTAATTTAATTGTACTCTATATCAGGGAAATTATATCAATACTTTATACCATGTGTTTTCCTAATTTGATATTTCATCTCCGTGTGAGAATGCATTACTGTGTGCGTATATATTTTTATAACTCATGTTATGGGGACATGTGTGTGTTTGTGTGTGGTTAAAACGTATTCTGGTGTTAACAGTTAATTTTAATCATATGCATTTTTCAACTCTTTTAAACTTTTTAAAAATGTTCTCATTTTCTGAGTTCCAGTGTACTGATCTGTTCTAAATCATAGGGATTAGACCCTGATGCAGATTAATGTTGACATAGGTCTACTGTATGGCCATGTTAGCAGATCCCGAAGTTGTAATCTCATTCTGCTAATTGTGTGAAACGCAATAAGCACTGTAGTCCACAGCCATTGCGTATTTAGTGTGACATGCCTAAGACCACTTTGAAAAGATCTTGAGTTCAATACCGATACTGCTCTAACAACGTGTCTGTGTTTCAGCTCATACTGGAAATGTGATGGGAGAGTTTGACCGTTTGTACGAGCAGCAGTATGCAGTGGCTCTCTTCAACAAAATCCGCTTTGACATAGAAGGAGTAGGTGGCCCACAACCTCAAATGCTCCACCGCAAGGTAAAGCATCTTCTTCCACCACACTGTTTTAATTCCATGCACTACCTCATTGACTTTTTGAATAAAGGCATTTTGTTTATTTTAGCAGAGAAAGCATAGGTGAACCAAATTTATTCAACAATAGCTCAGTCAGCCATGACAGTAAGTCAGTGCACACAATAACCAGACCCTGGATCTTTGCTTACCTAAATAGAATTTTAATGCCATTAGTAAAATTAGTAAAATGTGTCCTTTTTCTGCTATAGCATGCCAAAATGCCTGCTGCGAGAAAGATCGATCGTAGAACTTCCCCACAATGTTTTTTTATTTTTAAGTAAAGCATGAAAACACATTTCTTGTGGGAAAACGAATGTTTACATTCAAAAGTCAACATTTTGATATTGTAAGACTTACTACTAAGCTGAAATTCTGTAATAGTTTTATTTATTTATTATTATTATTATTATTATTATTATTTTATTTATTTATTTATTTATTTTTTAAATGATTCAAAACAAAATGTGACTTTTACCTAAAAAGTGAAAAATTTTATTAGGTATCAAACTATTTCAGATTTTTTTTCCTCTTGGAAATCTAAAGCCTGACTTACCAGTATTTTTGTTTTTCATAGTTTTCTCTTCTTTGTAGAAATGTGCTTCCACACACTTGGAAAAAAAAAAAGCAGATTAAATAAATGAAGGAACATGAACTAATGGATTCATTTGAGATATGTATTTTTTTTGTGAAACACAGGTTGGCTTTTTTGCTTCTTCTCTCTTAATTACTCTAGTTTGGGTTGGAATGTGTTTTCTCCCACAGGTTCCCCTGGAGAACAAGTCCATCTTCTCTGGCTCCCTCACTCAGTACCTGGAGGAGAACAAGAAATGGAGAAACCACTTTGTCTTTATCTCAGATTCCTACAACATCGACTATTATGACAACAAAGCGGTAAAGCTGGGGAGCTGGTTGTACTGTCTGCATTACACGATGCTGTTTTGATTTACTGTCTAACGCATTTGCTCTTTGCCCTGTCTTAACTACCAGTCCCATGATAGATGCCACATTCCCAAAGGAACCATCAATTGTGCAGGCTACAAAGTGCTGACATCGATGGAGCAATATTTGGATCTGATAAGCAACAGCCTGCCTGGTGAGGAGGGAAGGGGAGCAGAGACAAAGCTGCATTATTTTGTGCTGATAACTGTGAAACTGTTTCCCTTATTACCATCCATCCATTATTTGTACAGTCTGCAAATGACCTTTCATTTTAAATCAGAAATTACAATACGAGTAACGTCAGGCACAGCTGTTTACAGGAATGCAAATTGTCTACCTATGGAGGATATTCTAATCATAATCTAATTTAACATTATTAAGACTTACCAGAACTGAATTTGAAAACCATTCATCAAACTTTCATCATTATTTACAGGATCTGTACAAATTCCAAACACACAACATAAATAATGAAAAAAACACAGGGCTCCAGACTAACTCTTTCACTGGAAGCACACGACACACTTTCTCATTTCGTTGCACCTCCCACCTGGTCACAGGGAAAACGTATGACTTGCTGAACATGTTCTTATCGATAGACACTACGATTTACCGATGCTCCCTACACGCCGTGGGCTTTAGGCAGGCTGTGGTAGATGCTGCTTGGTGGCTGTGGTGTGCCCTGATAGGTATGCGACCAAAAATGACTTTAAAAATGACTTCACGAGAAGACCTCATTTTTAAGCGTAAATACTGCAGTGCACCGAAGTTATAGAAGTCCTACTTTCCACCACTGGGGTCCACACAGAGGCTTCCTGTGCCGGTTACTAATACAGCTTCATGATCATCATGCTCATCAATTCACACACTCTCAAAATAAAGGTCGCAAATGCAGTCTGGAGCTATTTGAATAAAAAATTAGCGCTTCTCTCTTTCTGCTCTGCAAACTTCTCTATTACTTTTTGGTTGAAGTCACTCATCTCTGTGACCAGTCTTTTCTCCATTGACAGCACAGCCAATGCACTAAGCCGTCACGACAGTAGCGGTTATCTAGGAGAAGAGCGACGAGACAGGCCGTGTGACGGCGTGTGATGCTATCCATCAATATTTAATTAATCATTAAAAAATGTTTTTTTAAAAAGTACAGGGGATACAATTATGGACACTGACCTCAACAGTAGCTTGCTTACATTAGTCATTTGGTGTTGATTCTGTGTCCTAGACTTGTTTTCAGCTTGTGAGCTGTGGCAGCAAGCCATTAATCACCACAGAAGATTTTGTCATGGTGGCCTGTTGCTAGTTAAATCCCCACAATGCACTCTGCTTGCCAACATAGAACTGCCCATAGTTGGAGTGACTGCCTCCTCAGGTCAATACAGTAAAAATCACAAACTGCACTTTTCCATTGCATTAAATAATAAAAGGCTCCACCTGAAGGGGCAACCAGGTGCTCCAGTTAATGAACAAATAGTTTTCTGACATGCATGTCTTTCTTCTGCCTAATTGGTTAAATTGTTAATCGGTTCCATTTTTAAGGCAATAATTGGAAAAGCAATTAATCACTAGTCTGTCTACTTATCGTACATGAAAGTATGTTTGTGATTTTGGAGAGGTCTGTGTTTGTCCCTCATTCAACTAAAGGCACACACACTGTCCTTGGCTCTCTCTGTAGTGTGTGATGTAACGTGTAATGTACAAGTTTTTCGCAAACAAGGGGCTTTGAAACTTCCCATTATTTTGCATGAGATTAGCTTGGGCAGTTTGAGGGAGAGGTCAAACGTGTATGGAGATAATCCTGGATATCAGATCAATAAGTCAACAGATGAAAATATTTATAACCCTCTGTGCCTGCCCTCTCTCTGCTACAAGGCATGTTTACAAGGAGGATGCATTTGGGCTGTTTTGCTGTAAATAGCCATGACTAATGGAATAGAAGTTAACACAAAGCTAGCATGAGTACTTCTATATGTAACTAGTAACTACTTTTACTGAGCTATTAATTTAATTCTCAAACTGACTATACTATAAAGGCTTACTTTACTGGTAGCACGTTTTGATAATCAGATGATCATCCCTACAAATACAGCAGCGCAGTTCTTGTGTTCGTGATTCTGTTCTCGCGTATATAATTCTGCTCTTAGTAATTCATGGCTGTACATTCTCAATGTAGACTTAGAGACTGAGCAGTGCTTAGGATTAATTTTGTGCCCTCTCAGATCTTATATCTTAAATGTAAAACCCTGTTTCTTGGAAATTACTGTAAGGTAAAAATCAATTGTTTTTTCACTTGCGTTAGGGTGCAGCATCAATGCTTACCGGATTACATGGACATGCAATGTTTTATTTTAAGAAATGAAACAAGCAATTTCTTAACTTTTAAAAAAAGATATATTCTAATTGAAACAAACTGATATCTTTCTCTGACCTTAACCAAGAGCTGCAAGTGTCTAAACATATCCATACATTTTTTTTTAATGCTACAGTCACTGTAAGGGGATATTGTGGGCTGCAGTGTCAGAAATGTTGGCAGAAAAATCATTCATTATCAGTGGACACAGAAAGTATAATCTAGTCTTCGTTGTGTTTTCTGTGTTGCCTTTTAGTTGTATAGGACTATAAAGCGTCTACATGATAGAGTTGATATATATTACAATAGAAGATCCTCCAAAGTCTCCCAGAAATATAAAGATACCTTGTGTTGCAATTCAGTATGACATAATGTATTTGGTTTGTCCAAAATGATTCAGTCTTCATCTATTTGGCATGTTGGACCTGCTGATGATGACATTCATCTTGTCAAATACATGTAGAGACACTCTTTTAAGAATCATAATATGCTGCATGTTTCAGAAGACATGCAGAAAGTTTAAACTGACAGCTCAGTGTTTTTATGTTGTGTACATTTTTTGTAGGTGTGAAAGCGAAGGTGGGAAGTTCACCCTTCCTAAAGTGTGCCACGGAGTTTCCTCTGATCCTGTGGCACCCTTACGCCTGTCACTATTTCTTCTGTGTGTTGACCGAGAAAGAGCAGCAGAAATGGCATGCAGTCCTCCAGGACTGTGTCAGACACTCCAACAATGGTAAGTCCTACCAACCAGTGATCAACGCAAATTACTGCACAGACATCGTTGTTAACTGCATTGAAATGCATGGCAAATAAGGAGCCCTGCCGTAATGCTCCATGGCAGCTTCATAGGATTAATGTAGACTTGAGTACGTGACTGCCAAGGGCTACAAGCTGAATAGAGTAGCCCAAAGCCTTCTAACAAGTGCCCTGTAGAAGAGTGTGTGAGATTGAATTGGTCAGACATATTTGGTCATTTGCTCCCTGTTTACTTGCCTTATTGCCACATCGGCAAAATTACAGCTAATGATACAACTGCTATCTTGAGTTAGCAATTTCATCTTGCCATGCTTGCATTTCCATTGTAGACCTCCAATTTTATGCTGTACAGGAGTTTATCCAGCCCCTCCTGTATTTTGAGGAACACACTCAAAAGTTAATGTGAATGCATTTTTCTTTGAGCTCATGATCTTCAAAATTGATTAACTAGGCATGTGATCAAAGAAAGTTGGTTGAAAAGCAAGAAAATCCTTTGACGTCAGCCTTATACAGAGTAGGAGCCCATTTTTTTTTTACAACTGGTGCTATCAGGGATCATTTCTGTTTTACACAGCACTGCAGTACAACAGGTTGTGAACAGACTCAACAAATCACAGCAATGGCACAGAATTACAAGAATTATTTGAAAGGTCCTAGGTTTTAACATTTGCATGACATTTACGACTCTTTATCTTGGGATTGTTCCTGATTTTATGGATGCGAATGATGCTTACCTGTTCAAGATTATGCTGGCAGCGAGAAAAATCCCATCACAAAACAGTGGCTCCAGAGGGATTGCCCTACCACAGACCTATTTGTTAACATTGTTAAGCAGCTGCAAACCCTAGAGCAAATGACCTATTCTATAAGACTCCAAAAAGACCAAGGGGAAACATGATGGAGAAAATTGTGTATGTTTTTAGCCACTGAAACAGACATTAACTGCAATCAAGATACCCTGTCATTGTGATGCACAGACTTGCAATTCAATTCTGTTATTATTAAGGTCCGAGGACTGCTGCAGCAAGTAGGGGTCCTTGCTCTGCCTCCTGTCTTTTCCTCACTGTCAGTGTCTGTAAACCATACAGCATCACTGGTCTCACCACTGTTTTGAACACCTATCCTTTCATTCTTGCTGATACTCTTGTATCACACGTGACACTTTTCTCCACCCGTTCCAACCTGCTTGCACACGCTTCTTCAGCTCTTTTCCACACACTCCTTTGCTCTGGACTGTTGACCCCAAGTGCTTAAAATGCTCCACCTTCTTTATCTCTATTTCCTATAACCTCACCCTTCCACTTGGGTCCATTCACACACATGTGTTCTGTCTTGCTGCAGCTAACCTTCATTCCTCTGCTCTCTAGGCCTTACCTCCACCTTTCTAGATTTTCTTCCACCTGCTTCCTGCTCTCACTATAGATCACAAAATCATCTGCAAACATCACAGCACATGAAGATTCCTGTCTAACCTCATCTGTCAGCCTGTCCATCCCCATTGCAAACATGAAGGAGCTGAGAGCTGATCATTGATGCAGTCCCACCTCCACCTTGAACTCCTGTCACACCTACAGCACAGCTCACCTCTGTCTTACAGCCCTCATACATGTCCTGTACCACTCTAACATACTTCTCTGCCACTCCAGACTTCCTCATGCAATACCACAGTTCTTCTCTTGGCACCCTGTCAAATGCTTTCTCTAGATCTACAGACACAATGCAGCTCCCTCTGACCTTCTCTGTACTTCTCTTTCAACATCCTCTCTTTCCTCATCCTGTAGTACTTTTTCATGGCATGAAACCATACTGCTGCACACAAATGCTCATTTCTGCCATTAGTCTAGTCTTCCACTGCTCTCTCCCATACCTTCATTGTATGGCTCATCAACTTTATTCCTCTGTAGTTGCCACAAATCTGCACATCTCCCTTGTTCTTAAAAATTGACACCAACAAACTTCTCAGTCATTCCTGTCATCTTATCCCTCTCTAAGATCTTGTTGAACAACCTTGTCAGAAACTCTACTTCCACCTCTGCTATACATTTCCATACCACCACAGGTATATCATTATGACCAACTTTCCACTCTTCATCCTCTTCAATGCCCTCCTCACTTCACACTTACTTATCTTTGCTATTTCCTGGTCCATAACCAAACCCTGCTACTTACCTTCTAGCCTTGCTACCTTTCCACTTCGTCTCCTGAACACACAGTATATCCACCTTCCTCCTTGGCATCATGTCAACCAACTCTCTAGCTTTTCCTGTCCTAGTCCTAACATTTAAAGTCCCTAGTTTCAGTCCTAGACTCTTCTACACTTTCCTCTTTTCCCTCTGCCTATGAACACGCCTTCCTCATCTCCTTCTTCAACCAACAGGAGCCATTTTTGGTCTTATTCTAGTGTTTTAGAAACTAACTCGGTAACAAAAAAAGGAAGCCTTTTTTTCTTTTCTTCTTCTCAACCAATTACAGCCCCCTGTAACTCCCAAAGCAACACCACTGCCCCCTTGTGGACTCCATGAAAAATCCCTATTGCATTGTTTTTAGCTGTATGTACCTTTCAACTCCAACATGAACCACTGTGTAAGTATTTGTACTTAAGCTACAGCAGATTTGCATATTTGATTTGGCATAGGTTTTATGTCAGATGCCCTTCCTGACACAACCCTCTGCATTTATCCAGGCTTGGGACTGGCATAAGTAGGATATTGGCTTGTGCCACCTAGAAGCTGCATTCCATGTTTTTACCTCCCACCTAATTATAACTCAAATCATTAAGAATTTATTAAACCCTTGGTTCATTCTTCTTTTTTTTCCAATTAAGTATTTAGTTCCTTAATACTCCTTTGTTTATATTTAACAATGTTCTAGTGTCAACAATGTCATCATAAAAATCTATGTTTTTTCAATGATTTTATCAAAAATTATTTAACACCAAAGTTTGTAATAATGCAAGTATTTTTCAAACAGTCGATATATTTTATTTTATTTATTTGTTTATTTTTTTTGCATATTTTTAAAAGGGTGCAATGTTGTGATTCCCACTTTATCCATTTGTGTCACTGTTTGAGTACATAAACCCAGATGCAATTGTACAGAAATGTGTCCGTTTAGCTTGTTGTCCCAGTGACATGATGGAGCTGCAGTTGGTTCAGAGCAGCATTTTCTTTGATTTTGGAGGACCATCCGCAGATGAAGATGCAACTGAGGTTGCTGATGAGCAGTTTGTTTATTGCCACTCACTAATCAAATTCATTAAGTTCCCAAAGCACTCTGAACAAAACAAGTGTCAAAATAAACTAATCTGTAAAAAAAAAAAAATAATCAGCATCCAAAGGGAAGTTGGAACTGATAATGAACCTTATATGATTAGCCTCAGGCACACCTGTACAATAATCATGCTGTCTTATCAGCATCTTTATATGCCACACCTGTGAAGTGGATGGATTGTCTTGGGAAAGGAGAAGTGCTGACCAACACAGATTTAGACAAATTTGTGAACAATATTTGAGGGAAATAGGCCTTTTGTGTACATAGAAAAAGTCTTTGATCTTTGAGTTAAGCTCATGAAAAATGGGAGCAAAAACAAAAGTGTTACATTTATATTTTTGTTCACTGTATTTTTTACCTGTTGAATCAGTCACACAAAATAAACAAACTTTCTTTTGATTTTTGTATTCAAGTATTTCAATTTAAGAAGCATTTAAAATGTTTTTTTTAAAAAACATATTATATTATTGTGACATGCAACTGCTTGTGGCCCAGAAAAAATCACGAATTCAGTTATGCATTTTCATTTTTTTTCAAAGATAGCATCATGAGAATTTACAGGGTTCCTCCATCTCAAATTCTCAGGGGGGCTCCTGCTCAAACATCTCTGATTTACTTGAAACTTTTTTTTTTTAATGCTATGTATATCTACAATGCTATCTGTGATTTTTTTTTTTTGCTTGATATATCAAATACTTGCTGTGCATATTTTACTTTATTTATTTATTTTTTTATTGCCCATTGACCCACTTTCAGCATATTATTTCACACATTAAAATTTGATGCTATGTTTAGATGACAATATCTCAGGAAATATGAAGGATAAAGGCCTGAAATTTTTACAGTTGTTTCTCGGACCTTTGATTAAGACGTGGCAGTATTTATAGGTGGCCTTATTCAAGTAGAATAGAGTTCTGGAGTTTCAAAATGTTTCTTCAAATATAACTGAGAGAAATCATTTTTGAAGACAGGCATACAATGCCATTTTCAGTCACTTTGGTCATCAGGAGCTTCAGTAAGAAGCAACAGGAATTCCCTTTTAGTTTCTGCAAGACATTTCACCTCCCATCCAAACCAGGTGGCCCAACAGCAACTGCAACAATAATGATTGTGAAGCTACCAGTTTACACAGTAAAGGACATGAATCAGCCATGTCAGGAGTGACTCAAGATGTTAATGATGGTGAACCTTTCAGAGGAAAGACCTTATCAATTCTACAGTTCTATAATTTCATTTTTCATACGCTTTTATCCAAAGCGACGTACATCTGAGGGTAGATACAACACAAGCAAGGATCTAGTCAGGAAGAACAACTACCTGGATAAGAGCCATAGAACAAGTTCAAGTGTGATAGGACATCGGTGCCTACAGGCAGTGAGGGAGGTAAACAGAATAGGAATATATATATATGTGTGTGTGTGTGTGTGATATATGTGTGTATGTATATATATAGTCAAGTGCAGAGATGTTCAGTGAAGGGCTGGGTCTTTTTAGTCTTTTCTTAAAGATTGAGAGGGACTTTGCAGATTGAACACAGTTTGGTAACTCGTTCCACCACCGGGGAACCACAGAGGAGAAGAATCTAGCTATCGACCTCAGGCCCTGTTGTGGTTGTTCTATCAGGTGCTTTTTGTTGGCTGAGTGTCGTGAGAGGGAGGGAGCGTAGACCTAAATGAGAGGGTTCAGGTAGGAGGGAGGTGTTTTCATTGTAGTTTTGTTTGTTCAGTAATCTGAGCAGCAGGGTGACATGCTGTTTTAGGCTGGTTGAAAACCAGACGTGCTGCTGCATTCTGGATCATCACTGTGTTATAGGTGCTTGATAAATGGTGTCGTGGCCCTCCTCCTCTGTTTAGGGACTGCTGTTGCAGTTTGACATAGATGGCCTCCTCCACTCCCCTCTCAAACCATCTGTCCTCTCTGTCCAGAATGTGTACACTGTGTCCCTTATCCTTCAGATACAGGTTGAATGCTGAGTCTACTGTGTTAAGCCATGCACTTGTGGAACTGTTGTTTGGTCTTCTCTAAATACAAGTCTGTGCACTTGTGTGGGTGTTTTATCTATGAGGTGAACCACTTTTTGCCCTACTGCTGCTGAGTCTAAAGTGCACTGGTATGTTGTGTTATAACAAAATCCTTCTCAGACACTCCAGCTACATATGGGATGATGATGTTATTCCACCTGTATTTTCTTCTGTTTGTTTTTTGTTGACTTTCTGAAAGTTGGGATAGCCAAACTTAGGCCATGATAAGTGTTTTCTTATCCTGTGTATATGTTAGGGTTAGGTTCCCTTTAACCTCTCTGTTTGTAGGGAAATTCTCAGTCTGAATCTGTAAGGTTCTGATGATCCTCAGGTTACATTTCTATGGGTGGTGGTTCACAGTCAGCAGATGTTGGTGTGTGTGCGAGGCTTTTTTTTTTTTGAAAACTTTGATGCTAAAGGCTCTGTCTTCCTCAGTGTAAACAGCACAGTCCAAGAAAGGTTATTTGTTTTCCCTTACACCTTCACTTGTGAACCTGATCTTTTGATATTTTTATTTTTTTTTCTTTTTTTTTCTTGGGAGTTTCCTTTCCCGGGGAACCTTGGCCAGGTAGCAGCCATACAAAATCAAAAGTTATATAGAACATATACATGATGCACAAATGAATAATAAACAGGAAAAGACCAAAACAAGAAAACAGATTCAGGGACAGTGGCCTTTCAAGAAAAACGGTGACATTCCTCCATTACTGCATTCTTTATGATGCTCTTAAACTCGTCAGTGGATATCAGTGTTTCTAGTTTAAGAATTTTTTGAAGATTATTCCATGACCATGGTGCATGATAGGAGAATGCTGTTTTGACAAAGTCTGTTAGCCTTGACTTAACAATTTTTAAATTGCCTTTTAAAGATAAAACTTGGTTTTGTCTTGGGGGTTTTATATTTCTGACACAGGCAATTTCACAGTGATCACTAACATCATTACAAAATATGCCAACTGAGGAGTGTTTATGAGATGCGTTTGTTAAAATTAGGCCAAGCACTGTAGATTTTTTTTCTGACTTAAGATTTGGCCTTGTTGATACATTAATGAGTTGCACAAGAGTCACACAATTCTTTAAAACAATTTAAATTAAAAAAAAAAACCCACAAGGATGAATTCAGAATCACTTAAATCATGTAGAATGTCTGATATGGATTTGATGGGGTTTGCAACAGCCAACCACCGTGATATGAGAATCCTTTGACACGCCCACTTTAACGGCCAGGATCTTCAACTATTTAGCTTTAGTGACTGTCAAGGAAACTGAGCTAGTGAACTTTGGTTTGACATACATGGTGACCCCTCCTCCTTTACCTACCCTATCAGTTCTGTACACTTTACAACCATCAATAAAAATTCAGTCATCTGTTATGGATTTCTTAAGCCAAGTTTCTCATAGAACTATTATGTTGCTGACCAGCAAGCTGATGTGACCTATGCCTGTTGGAAAGTGTTCCCAGTTATCTATAAACAGAAATATTGTTCACTGTAGAAAAGCAAAATCTCCAATTGTGTGGTAACACATTCAACACTGTAATCAAAGTTCTGTCAATGTTTAAAACAAGTTTTGGTTAGTTTTAGTAAATGTACACTTTATGAAATCATTGTAATCTAATTCAGTCATTTCAAGTTTGTTTTTTGTTTTTTTCAAATCAGTAGAAAGGCAGACAAAAGTCCTCAGTTGACACCTGACATAGCATTACTTTCTTCAGTTAATCAAATTCACTGATCATTCATTTTATTATTTACAAGTGTGATTTTCATATAGTTACATGTCAAAACAAGGTAGTAATGTCATACATAATTGAACTCACTGGCATTGTTTTTTGTTGTTTTATTATTTATCTACCCATAATTGTGCATAAATGTTAACAGCAGCTTATGTCCCCAGGTTTGTCAGAGGAAAATAAAGTCCAGACATCAGCCTTCACTGATGCAGTGCGACTCTACCGCCAAACTCAAGGGCACTACGGCACATGGGAGATGATGTGTGGTGTGCCATCACAGGTAAGCCTGGCAGTAACACCTATCATAGGTCTCTGTTGTATTGTAGTGGTTGCATTTAGAAATGTGTTATGTGACTTGCTTCACTTAAATTTGATTTAATGCATTAATAAGTTAATATCATGTAAACACATTCTCTCGCTATTGCTTGAAAGGAATTTTCCATGCATTCCTCTCACATTGTCACCAAAATAACTGACTTTTGATTGAACCTGTGTTCTCTGGCTTCTTTTTGGGTAACCTTAACCTTGTCTGGTCTCTTATGAGGGTCAGTATTTATCTTAACTGATATCTAATTCAGTGCTGTTAACTTGTTTCATACTGGGACTGGGCATAGGTTCTGATCCACTTGAATGTAACATTAATATGGTGGTTAGTCGTCTTCTGAGTCTTTTTTGTCACTGTATCACGTAAAGTCTTTTTGTTGTTAGAGAAACTGTACCATGGTATTCGGTATATTGTTTGGAAAGATACAATCTAGATATGCTAATTCGGCTACATAAATAAATGTAAGTGGTAAGTGAGACCATTGTGCTTGTGGTCCAACGTGTGTGTGTCTGTGTGTGTGTGTGTGTGTATGTGTGTGTGTGTGTGTGTGTGTTATTTTCCTTGTAGATCCTGTCTAACTTGGTGATGGAGGGCCTCCTCCCTGAGCTGAGGGATCTCATCTCCCCCCGCCTCAAAGGCAAACTGCACGATAGGCAGAGGAGCTGGATGTTGGTAAGAAACCAAGTTTAAATTTGTCATCACTCCTGTTTTAAAGCTCCTTATGATTTACTTCTCTGGCGTATTGCTGAATTATTGTGTATGATTAGGAGTACAGTCTCAGATCTTTAAACCAGATCTTTACTGCCTATTCCTATTCCTAAGGCTGGACTTGAGAGTGGGGCATCACAGCTTTAAAACTCCTGCCTGATCCATGGCTTGCAGAATTATCTATTTAGACTTTTTTTTTTGTTTTTGTTTTTTTTTTTGTCAATTGTAAAGGCTCTCATTTTTCCAAAAAATAAAAAATAAAAAAATTGCTTAAATATTACTGTTGGGTATTGTATTGTTTTTGTAATTTTTGTTATTATTTTTAATTGAATGATTAAATTTGTCTAATTGCACTGCTGAGATGTTTTATTTTGGTTCATTCATGTGGAGCAAATTGTAGGTTTGTTTGCTGACATGCTGTACACTTAGAGGTTATTCTGAAGCTAATATATTCGGAATTTTAAAAACTCAAAAATATGCAGTTGTGTCAAATGTTCAACTTTTTATCTTATTCTTCAAAAAAGGGTACAGTTGTACTGATTATTTAATACTAATTAACCTCAGGTTATTAATTGGCTGATGCCTGCTTAATGCCTGTTTGCATTTTGATGAGGCAGCCTAGATGATGAGGCCAGTATGTCCAGCTACAACAAACATATTGTGTACTACACAGGTGTGAGTCTGGTAACAGAAGTTGAGCTTTTTTCAACTTTGTGTTCATATAGATCAGTGATGCAGTGTACAGCTTGGTGCAAAGGCAATGCCAGGACCAATATGAGGCAGTGTTGCAGAAATGTGATGCAGCCCACTCTTCTCTAGAGACCTCCATACGAACAGACATGGACCAGATCATCACCTCCAAGGAGCACATCACCAACAAGATTAGAGGTAACAAGAGGACAACATTTTACCTATATTATTATTATTATTATTATTATTAACAACTCACATTCACACCTACAGACAATTTAGAATCACCAAATAACCTCAACATGTTTTTGGACCTTGAACCCACGCTGCACGGGGAAAACTTACAAACTCCACGCAGAAAGATCCCGTTGTCCTCACAAGGACACGAACCGGCTAATAATAATTTATTATTTATTATTATTATTATTTTTATTATTGTTATTGTCGTCGTCGTTACTATTATTATTATTATTATTATTATTATAACAATAACAACAAGAGTAGAATGAGGGAACAGGTTTATGTTTTGTTTTCTTAAAATCACACATTTATACACCTCATAACTCAATTTATGTCAACTCTACCAGATGCACTAAAAAGCAAGTTTTTTGATTTTATAAAGTCAACTACAATTCTAAGTTCTCAAGTATCTAATTTTGATATTTAGTAATAAAGTACATTATTCCAATGTATCATGTACATTTTGCTGTAAATTTCACTTTGTTGAAATGTCCCATTTTTAAATTTCTTCATTTTATGCCTTAATGTTTCAATATTATCATAGAAAATAAACTATTGTTCTCCATCTCCCACAGAGGTGGTTCTCCCCAAGGCTGAGAAGCTGCTGAAGGTGAGTATCAAGCCTTACATTAGCTCCATCCTGGAAGCCCTGATGGAACCAACGAGCAGAGGCTTCTTTGAGGTCCGGGACGTTTTCTTCAGAGAGCTGTTGGACATGAGCAAGAACACCCTGAATGAGGGCACAAAGGAAACTGTGGCACAGGTAGGAAGAGGGAAGAGGTTCAGCTTCTAGCAGGCTGAGAGGATTTGCTGTGATTGCACGATAAACAATATGCAAATGATCCAGACCTTTGAAGAGCAGAAATATTATAAATGGTTGATGACCATATTATCATTGGTTATCAACTATCCAATGATTTGAAGTCAGTATAACTATGAAATGAATCATTTAAATTATAACCATTTAAAAAGCCCAGTGTCAGGTCCAAATTATGTTCTTCTCCATCCCTGTCTTCTCCTCCTCAGCACATGGAGAAGATCTTCATGCTGGCCTTCCATCCAGTGAAGATGCAGAGCTGCTATGAGAAGATGGAGAGGTTGAGTTTAGAGGGTCTGCAGCAGAGGTTTGACGTCTCCAGCCCCTCAGTATTCATCCAGAGAGCCCAGATTCTCATGAGAGAGGTGACACTACTAGCATACTCTAGCTGTCACTTTACTTTTAACTGGGTTTGGGATAACTTACAGTATGGGTTTTGAATGATGCAATGACAAGTAGTTGCCCTGGTCCACAGTTACTGCCTCTGTTATAAAAAAATAATTCTTCATTAAAACTTGGAGTTCTGGCTATTTTTGTCTTTAGTTATGGTAACATAAGCATCACTACAAGGCATTCTGGCAGGTCAAGAAGCATAAGTTGGTTCATAATTTTGATTTCTTATAATTTAAACTGCCATACATTTTAGACCCACTTGTTAATCCATAAGTATCCATTTAACTGACATTTATATTGGTTGAACTTCAGTCTCTAATTTGTACTTTTCAGCTACATTAGAAATTATTTGGATTTGTGTTTCACACAAATGTAACAATCGACAGATAAAATGCATTTCATGCAGTAAAATTTACTTTCTTATCTGAACTATTCATCGCAGTTGATTTATTTTGCAACCAAATTATCTTTGTTATGCCCGGTTTAGGGGAACCTGAGTAAAGCATAAAAAAGTGCTCCCCGCTTTCACTAATTTAGAGGATTTGCAGTCCCAGTCCATAAACACAAATTTTGGGATGCATGCCTCATTCAGAGTTCATGTGCTCATTGGAAACTGGGAAGCCTTTCCACAAATACTACAAAGTAAAGTAGTCACAGTTGCTTAGGAGCTGTTCATGGATAGAATATTCCCTTTGGTCCCTGGTAATTTCACTTTTTATTCTGGACAGAATGTTAAACTTCATTATACAGAAAGCAAAAATTATCCCCAAAGTCGAAGCTCAAAAGAGAACAACAGTACCTGTCGTACCTGGAATGTCCCTCTCCTATCTGCTTTTAATTTCTTTCCATTTTCACATTGGTTGCTAAATAGGCCTCCATCTCTATATACATATAGTCCATACTGGATTACTGTCATTGATCATGGCAGGTGATAATAAAATCACCCCACTTCCATTAGAGAACTGAATCCCATCTGAATGGAACTGCCCTATTTAAGTTAGTCACCAGAAAGTAATGAAACGGTAGTGTTTCAGAATATTATCAAATATAACTGGGAAAACACTATTCCAGTATTTATAGTATATGCAAAATACATTTTGTGTTCTGTAGTCTGGTCTCTTGGGATCAGAATGATCAGAATGTGTAGCTCATACAGACCAATAACTGTAAGTTAGTGTGTGAGTGGATCTAACCAGGAGTCAGTCATTCAGTTATTATTGAATTGAACACTTGATCAGCAGAGTCATTTGAATGTTTGAACCTCTCTCTGTTTAATTTCAGTTAGTGCAGTTTAGCCTGCAAGTTTATGTCTTAAGTCTTACAACTGCCTTATCTTAGAACAGAGTGAAAAGAACAATGGATAAAATATACTGTAGCTTTTGGAGGGATTGGACAAGGTCCACTTTGTGCTGGCAGCTGCATTCACAATAGAACTGCACTTTAACATGGTGGTAAAATTTTTCAGGAGAAGAGTGAACAAAGGGTAAGTATAAATAGTTAATAATGTGCATATAGAAAGCCAAATTACATTGACCATGATTTAGTGTTGAAAAGCAATACAAGGGGAAAACTTCCAAGAAGAACTTCTACTACTACTTCTTACAGGCATGTAATAGGCCAGCAAGACTGGGAGAGGCAGTTATTATAATTTAGTCTCTGAATGCATGATATTTCACCAGTGATGTGTGTAATTTATCTATTACTTATCAAACCCAAAATATTGTCAAATTTACTAACATGTTTTAATCCAATCCTTCTAACTCTGTAAACTCTCTCTTTATCTTTACTTGTCTGTCCACAGCAAATGGACAATGTAGCCTATACGTTTGAACAGATCTTTCACCAGAGTTTGGAGTCTCAGGGTACTGAGGATCTCTGTAAGACCATTCAGCGCTGCCAGGATAGAGTCATTAAGGTAAAACACTACCAGGAACAGGCTAGTAGATCACAATGCTATTATCCTAAACCAAAAACACATGGGAAGAGCAGGATTTCACTTGACAACTGCTGTACAGAGGTAAAACCTATTAGCTACATGTTTGGTCAAAATTGTACTCTAACCTGTACATGACCTCTGCTTTACTATACTAAAAATTATTATGGTGTAGAAATGTGTATAGTAGCAGTAGCTACCAAGTGGACCCTAAAGCTGAAGGAATAAGTGTACTTTGGATGTGTAGTTGTCAAATTGTCTCTTTGTATTGCTTCAGCCTATAGTTACTGGCTCTGTAGTCTGTGTGCTGTAAGACCACTATAGAAAGACTGCAAAGCTACAGCTAAATACACAGCTACAGAATTAGAAATTAGAAATACTCAAGTAAGATTAAGTCTCTCAAAATATTACTAAAGTACAGTCATTTAGTCAGTGTGCTTAGAAACAATCCAGTTCTGTGTTACAACGTTTTTCCTTGTTTCTTTTCGGTTTTTTTTTTTAGAAATTTGACTATGACAGCAGCACAGTAAGAAAGCGTTTCTTCCGTGAGGCTCTGCTACAGATCTTCATCCCCTACATGCTGAAACAGTTGAGCCCTTCCTGTGCCTCTGTGAGTTTTTCTATTAGAAACAGAGAAAATGTCCAAAATGTGCTGGAAATGATCACTTAGTTGTTGTGTGACTTATGCAGTGTAAAAGTTTATTTCATTTAGCTCTAGATGAAAAAGACATAACCTGTAGTAAGAAAATGTTTGTATGAAGTGTATCCGTTTTTAAAATGATTTAAGCAAGACCAGTGCTCAGTTGAGATGTGGAGAGGATGTGACTGTTATTGTTGTGAACACCAGGAGCTGCCGCGGTTCCAAGAACTTATCTTTGAGGACTTTTCTCGCTTCATCCTGGTGGAGAACATCTTTGAGGCAGTGGTACTGCACTCTGTGATGAAGGACATCATGATGGGTCAGTCTTCTACAGTGTTTTTTCTGTACTGACATACCTTATTATATAGTGAATCAGGTTTCTTTGTATGAGTCAAGTCAGTTTTATTTGTTTAGCGCAGTTTACATCATATGCCATCTCACAGCACTTAACATGGTAAGGTATAGACCTTACAAATTTAAACAGAGAACCCAACAATCCAAAGTAGCCTTTGGACTCCCTAGGAGCATGAGGTTGGCAATGGTGGGAAGGAACCAACCCTCCCCCAGAACAATACATATGAGTATAAAAAATTGGGGGGTTGGTGAGGCCAGCGGCTGCAGATCAGAGACATGAAGCTCCGGATCAACAAGCACAGGACCTTGGGGGAAACACAGAGTTAGTGGTATGTAATGGTGGTTATAACTGTGAGGCGAGGAGAGGCGAGGAGAGGAGAGGAGAGGAGAGGAGAGGAGACAGTCTAAACCTAAAGCAGCATAACTAAGGGACAGTTTAGGTGATCCTGAGCAGCCCTAACTATAGCCTTTGTTAAAGAGGACAGTTTTAAGCCCAACCTTTAAAGTAGAGAGGGTGTCTGCCTCACAAACCCAAACTGGGAGCTGATTCCATAACAGAGGAGCCTGATAACTGAAGGCTCTGCCTCCCATTCTACTTCTAGAAACTCTGGGAACCACAAGTAGACCTGCAGTCTGAGAGCAAAGGGCTCTGTAAGGATAGTATGGCACAATAAGGTTTTTAAGGTAAAATATAGCTTGGTCATTGAGAGTTTTATATGTTAGAAGCAGGATTTTAAATTCTGTCCAGGGGCCTCATTTATCATCAGTGCGTAGAAAAGGTTCTAAATTCTGTCATACAAATGAAATTTAGAGTGTGTAAGACAAAAAAGTCTGTATTTATCAAACATGCGTACGGGGGTCGTACGTACATCGTGTTGATAAATCCCACTTGTTCTTAACCTCTATGCTCGTGCACGTTGCCTTCAGAAACGCCTCCAAATCACCACAAAGGGCAACAACACGCCTCTTTATAAGTAAGTGAAGATTTATTTTTTCCTCACCTGTCGTCATCATCGTGGCAAAAAGGGCGAAAAAGAGGAACTTTTCTGAAACTGAAATCAAGGTAATTGTCAGCGAGGTTGAAGCAAACCAGAAAATATTGTTTGGTGCGTGAAATGTTGGGATGAGCAGTGTTAGAAAAAATACTGCATTGGACAAGATAACCACCGCAGTTATTTCTGTTGGGTCAGAAGAAATCGTCGGCAAAATTGGTGGTTTGATGTTAAGCTCAGTGCCAAAAATACGCATCACAGCCCATAAAAGAGAAATGACTGCAACTGGAGGAGGACGAATTAATACCGACCTTTCACCCAGTGGATAACCCTGATCACCTATAGATGAGATGTTTTAATAACCAAACAAAGTCCAGCTAAAACATCTCACACTCTGTGACACTCACCAATAAGCCAGCCGTCTTCAGCAGCTCCTGCTTGGAGACCCACAGAACTGTTCTGCTCAATGAATGACTCGTGCGTTCCTCCAAGCCGCCGGGCAAAAACATTGGATAACCACAAATGTGCATCGCAAATTATCAGTACGTTGATTGAATGAAACCCTTTTCTATTTCCAAAATTAAGCTCGTTTAGTGATGCGGCTTTGATTGCTATGTGGGTGCAGTCTATGGCTCTACTTATGTTTGGGAATCCAGCGATGGCGTTAAGTCCCCGTTTGATTTGGGCTCGTTGGTGATGGCTGTAAGGGANGGAGAGGAGAGGAGAGGAGAGGAGAGGAGAGGAGAGGAGACAGTCTAAACCTATAGCAGCATAACTAAGGGACAGTTTAGGTGATCCTGAGCAGCCCTAACTATCGCCTTTGTTAAAGAGGACAGTTTTAAGCCTAACCTTTAAAGTAGAGAGGGTGTCTGCGTCACAAACCCAAACTGGGAGCTGATTCCATAAGAGAGGAGCTGATAACTGAAGGCTCTGCCTCCCATTCTACTTCTGGAAACTCTGGGAACCACAAGTAGACCTGCAGTCTGAGAGCAAAGGGCTCTGTTTGGATAGTATGGCACAATAAGGTTTTTAAGGTAAAATTAAGCTTGGTCATTGAGAGTTTTATATGTTAGAAGCAGGATTTTAAATTCTATCCAGGGGCCTCATTTATCATCAGTGCGTAGAAAAGGTTCTAAATTCTGTCATACAAATGAAATTTAGAGTGTGTAAGAAAAAAAATCTGTATTTATCAAACATGTGTACGGAGGTCGTACGGACATTAGTGTTGATAAACCCCACTTGTTCTTAACCTCCATGCTTGTGCACGTTGCCTTCAGAAACGCCTCCAAATCACCATATAACACACCTCTTTATAAGCAAGCGAAGATTTATTTTTTCCTCACCTGTCGTCATCATCGTGGCAAAAAGGGCGAAAAAGAGGAACTTTTCTGAAACTGAGATCGAGGTACTTGTCAGCGAGGTTGAAGCAAACCAGAAAATATTGTTGGTGCGTGAAATGTTGGGATAAGCAGTGTTAGAAAAAATGCTGCATTGGACAAGGTAACCACCGCAGTTATTTCTGTTGGGTCAGAGGAGAGATCGTCGGCAAAATTGGTGGTTTGACGTTCAGCTCAGTGCCAAAAAATGCGTCACAACCCATGAAAGAGAAATGACTGCAACTGGAGGAGGACAAATTAATACCGAACTTTCACCCAGTGGATAACCCTGATCACCTATAGATGAGATGTTTAAATAACCAAACAAAGTCCAGCTAAAACATCTCACACTCTGTGACACTCACCAATAAGCCAGCTGTCTTCAGCAGCTCCTGCTTGGAGACCCACAGAACTGTTCTGCTCAATGAATGAGTCGTGCGTTCCTCCAAGCCACCGGGCAACAACGTTTGATAGCCACAAATGCGCATCGCAAATTATCAGTACGTTGATTGAATAAAACCCTTATCTATTTACAAAATTAAGCTCGTTTAGTGATGCTGCTTTGATTGCTATGTGGGTGCTGTCTATGGCTCAACTTATGTTTGGGAATCCAGCAATGGCGTTAAGTCCCCATTTGATTTGGGCTCATCGGTGATGGCTGTAAGGGAGCTGGATGTAGGCTGGGGCCAGGGAAGTTATGGCATCCGACACTGCTGGCTTGATCCTGCTCAGTGGTGACTGGAAATGCTGCATATGTCTCCATCCTCACGCTGGAATGTGCCGGTGGTCAAAATCCCTGAATGCTTTCTATTTGTAGTTTCACTATTCTACCACTAGATTATGCATGTACGCATGGTCAGAGTTGTGCGTATATTAATGCACATTCCTAAGTATAAGTACAAGTTGATAAATTCCATACTTTGCATAGGAATGTTCGTACGCACGCTCTATGCACATATCTGTGCGTCCGCACTGATGATAAATGAGGCCTCTGCATTTTACAGGGAGCCAATGAAGAGAAGTTAATACGGGAGAAATATGATCTCTGTTACTGGTTTCTGTCAGAACCCTGGCTGCAGCATTTTGGATCAGCTAAAGGTTTTTAAGACAGTTATTGGGACATCCTGATAATAAGGAATTACAATAGTCCAGTCTAGAAATTATAAATGCATAGACTAGTTTCTCAGTATCACTTTACGTAGATGAAAGAAGACTGTCCTACAAACTTGTTTTATATGTCTATTAAATGACATGTCCTGGTCAAAAATAAGGTTCTTTACAGTAGAACTGGAGGCCAAGGCAATGCCATCTAGAGGAGCTATCTGGTTCGACAGTGTGTTTCTGAGGTGTTAGGGCCAAATACAGTAACCTCAGTTTTGTCAGAAATTAAATGAAGGAAATTACAGTTCATCCAAGCCTCTATGTACTTCAGACATGCCTGGAGTTTGACCAACTGATTGGTTTCATTTGGCTTCACAGATAAATATAACTGGGTATCATCTACATAACAATGTAAATTTATGCAGTGCTTCCTAATAATGTTGCCTAATGGAAGCCTGTACAAAACAAATAATATTGGTCCTAACACAGAGCCCTCTGGAACTCCATAGCTAACTCTACTGCCGGTGGAGAAAACATCATTAACATGGACAAACTGGAATCTGTCTGACAAATATGATTTAAACCCATTTAGTGCAGCTCCTTTAAGCCCAATTAAACATTCCAGTCTCTGTATTGAGATGCTGTGATTCACTGTAGCAAATGCAGCGCTGAGGTCCAGTAGAACAAATATAAAAACTAATCCACTGTCTGAAGCTAAAAGAAGATCATTAGTGACCTTTGCCAGTGCTGTCTCTGTGCTGTGATGACTTGTAAAACCCAATTGAAACCATTTCTATGCAGATAATCACATAATTGGCTTACAACAACTTTTTCAAGAATTTTAGAAATAAAAGGGAGGTTGGATATGGGCCTATAGTTTTCTAAAACGTCTAGATCTAGAGTAGGCTTTTTGAGAAGTGGTTTTATTATAGCTACTTTAAAAGCCTGCGGTATGTAGCTTGTTGATATAAAGAAGTTGACGATATTTATTACTGCAGTATTCGTTAAGGAAAGATTTCCTTGAACAGTCTAGTTGGGATTGAGTCTAACAGACATGTTGCTGGTTAAGAAGAATTTACTATCGACGTGAGCTCTGAGAGATTTACAGCAGAGAAGCAGTCAAAGTATAAATCTGGTCCTATGGATGCATCCAGAGCTGCTGCACCTGAAGACATGTTAATATCAGTAATTTCCCAGACTGGAATAAATAAAGTATTTTTCTATTCTATTCTTCTATTCTAATAATTTTTAGTCTAATATTCAAAACTTTTTCAGTGAAGAAGGTCATAAAATCTTCACTGGTGAGAGCTAAAGGAGCACATTTACAATATGAATTCCTCAGTTATCACTGGATGGAAAATTGGTCTAGTAACCAAACTGAAAACAATCCTTTCTGTACGTAGAACTCTGATTTCTCTGATCAGAGACAGCAGAGTAGTACTTCTAGGTTTTAGAAGAAATGATTGTCAGACTGTATGTTATTTCCCCGCAGTGATTACAGTCTTAAAATGCAATGGTTGAAAAATTCTTCAAAGTGAAAGCTAAAGTCCTTTATAGACAGGAAATATGTAACATTGCTTCATCAATCCGTTAAACTGACGACATTCTGTCATTCAGACCTACGAGGGTAGTTTGAAAAATTCTTGACTTCACCTGGAAACAAGAGGCTGAATACTCATTGTGGGGCATAATTGTAAACTATAAAGCATTATATCACTGTCTGTAAAAACTCTTAATTTTGAAGCAGTCAAAGAAAGTAGAGGAAAACTTCAAGTTGGCGTGCTATTGCTCCAGGACAGTACATCTGTCAATGCTGGACAGGTGGCAGAAGAAGCCAAATGTGACTTTGAACTGTTTCCCCATGAACCTTACTAACCTGACCTGTACCAGCTGACGTCTACAAGTCTGACAGGGTCCTACACAGTGTCAGGCAAGATACACTCAGTAATGTATAATGCATACAGTGCCAAAACATACAGAGCAATAAATCTAAACTAATAGAAACTTATCAGACTGTCCAAATAATTAGAAACCTACTTTATTTTAAGATAAAACTATAAATGGTAAATGGTCTGGACTTATATAGTGACTTTCTACATTAGTGGTACTAAAAGCACTTTACAATGTGTTTCTCATTCACTCATTCACACTCGCATTCATAGACCAATGGCAACACAGCTACTGTGAAATGTGCCTGCCTGCTATTGGGAGCAACTTGTTCAGTGTTTTGCCCAAGGACACTTCAACTGTGGAGGGGCGGGGGATTAAACTGCCAACCTTGTGATTAGAGGACAACCCTCCGCCACCTGAGCTACAGCCACCCATAACTGTAACTGCAGCTGATAAACTGTGACTATGTGAAGGTTCAGGTGAAGAAAATAGAAGAAGTAGAAAAAGAAAAGACTGATCGATGCTGTTTCCATGTCTGGGACAATTTCTGAAGTTACTGCTGTTTGTCTGTGCGTAAAATTGAATTTCCCTTCTGGGATAAATAAAATATTTTTCATTTCATTTCATTTTCATTTCAAAATGCAACTCTCTCATTTTGGAGATGCTCATATAGATTCTGCTGATGTCTGATGCTGCAGCTATTTAATAAACTCAGGAAAAATAGTTGTAAAATAGCTGAAGTCTGTCTGTGTGACAGCTCCCCTGTACGATGTAAAGATAAGTAGCCAAACGGTGTGACTTGCTGTCGTATCCTGGCCCAGACTGATCCCAGCCTGGACTGATGCTGAGAATAATTTAGTATATGAATTTGATGACGTTGCCTGTTGTTTTCTTACATCCACAAATGTAAGCAACTCTCTCAACTTGCTTTGGAGACACTTATATGGATCCTGCTGCTGTTTGAGGCTGCAGGTATGTTGTGAATTTAGAGGAAAGACTACTCCAAGCAGTTTCAGGTCCTGTTATCGTCTTGTTGGGAGCATGCTATAAGCAAGACCAACAGGAACTAGTATGACCCTAACCCTAACCAGCAAGCTCACAACAGCAGTTATACATTATACACATTTATTAACTGTTTTACTGTCAATAACCTCTGACAGTGTCACTCACTGCAGCCAAACAGCACCCCTTCTTACCTTTTCCTTGTATTATTTTACTGTGCAGTTATAAAACAGGAATATGAACAAACACTATTTTCTGAATAGAAAAGAGATCAGTCACATCCCCTTCTCCAAAAATGGCTGGACAGTAGAGAGATTTGGGATTTTTCATGTTAAAGTTCAGTGAGATTGAACTACGCAAAACAAAGGATGTAAGCCAGTTCAAGACCAGAGGTGAATGTGTCTGGCCACGTTCCATCCAGACGTCAATGTTTTTTCCAGAATTCTCACAATAAAATTCCTTTCTAGGATTTTTTTAAGTAGCCCCAGTAAACAACATAATCAAGAATCAGTTATAGTTTTGCACTGTAAAACTTGTTATAAATGAAATTAAATAAATTAATTGGATACATTTACCTCATCATATGGACACATATTTCAACCTTTTTTCTCTCAATCTGTAGCTGTGAAAGAGGCTGCAGTCCAGAGGAAACACAACCTGTATAGGGACAGCATTTGCCTCAGCAACAGCGACCCCAACCTGCACTTACTGGGAGAAAACCCCATCGACTGGGCCGCAAAGTATGCACGAGCCCGGGAGCAGAATGACGGAGCAGGAGAGGACATCGAGGATGACAGTGATGCCAAATATGGGGAATCTCAGAAAAGGAGGATAAAGCAAGTGGTGTCCATGATCCAGGTGGAGGACTCAGTTGTCCTCCCTAGCGAGCTATGCTTGGAGGTATCCAGTGTTGATGACATTCCAGAGAAGGATAAAGATGAGGAGGAGGATGTAGATAAAACGGCTCCCTCTGAGCAAAATGAATCTGCAGTTCCCAAAGTGTTAGAAAACACTCAAGACCTGTCAAATGGCTCTATCTTGAAGGAAGAGGAAGCCACACCAGATCAGAAAGAAGGCATCCTGCTGAAGGATGAATCAACGACAGAAGGTGCTTCAGCTGTAAAAGAGGGAGATGAGGGAGCAGACAGCCAGCTGGTGGAGGAGGAGCAGTCCTCCTCTAACCCAGAGTCGGTAGAGGCATTGCCACCAACTCTGCAGGAAATCCCTTCCGGAACTACAGAGACTGCTTCAGTCTGCCCTCGAGAGGCAACACCTGACTCTCCCCCATTTCTACATGACAGCCATAACCAGTTTCCCACTGGTGAAGTGGTGATGGAGGAGGAGGAGGAGGTGGTCTCTTGCACAGCTGCCCCACAGCCAACTAACCTGAGGTAAAGGAAACAAATGCAGCCGCAGCACCAGAGGCTAAACTTATGACTCTGAGACCAGAGATGATATGATTTCAGTTTTTCTGATCTAACCTGAAACTTGCCTTCTTTTGTTTTTATTTTTTACATTAAAGGACATTTTATGGTCTTTGACCAAATCAGTTTTTCCACAGTAGATCACTCGGCTAATTTTTTTCGCTAAGAAAGGCTCAGTTGCAGTCCCCATTTTAGTTTTCACAACTCTGCATGTGACAAAAAGACTTCGGCTTTTGATCCCACAATCCACCTACCTTCTATTCACCTGGTGGAAATATGAGCACAGTGGAGAACCTTGAGTTCATAAGGGTGTGTTATATATGTGTGACATGTTGTAAGAACACCCTTGTTTGAGTGTCTTTGGTGAAATGCATGTTGATTCAGCTCGTAAGTCTGTCTTGATTGGCTAGTGGGCGACCTGCAGCAATTAGATTTTTTTTCTGACTGTATTTGGTGTAAAAACAAACCAAACAAACAAAAAAAAAAAACAGTTTGTGTTATTTGAAACTTACTAAGGTTAACACACTTGGCTAATCTCAAACCAAGTGTGACAACAAAAAATCCAGTTTCTTATCGGACCTAATTAGTCATTAGAAAATGTTTTCCAGAATGTGGAAAAAAGTCTGAAAGTTTTTTTTTTTTCTTGTCAAACTGGCATATAATTAATTGTCTCATTGAACACATACATCTCAAGACTTGACAATTTCTTTTGTGTTATTTGGAATTGCATAATTGTATATGAGTTTATTCCGTAACAAAGAAAGCGTGTGTGTATTATATATAAATGCTTGTATGAACCAATAAACTACCAAACTGTCATTTTGCATAATTTTTTTTATAATTTCTTCAGTGCCTTAGCTGATTCCTCACTTCCTGTTTTATTTATTATTTTGCACCCTTCTATTTTTTGATTGATATTCTTTTAGATTTATTTTACTCTTCTGTGATGTAAATGACTGTTACTGATAATAAATCAATGATTACATAAAGTCAGTTTGTCATTATGCTTTCTGTTGCTATGGGAGGGATGCTGCGTTTTTAGGCACATTCGTACGCACACATACACACACATACACACACATTCGGGTGTTTCCATCCCTTTAGAGGACATTACACTGACTTAGATTTATTTCCTTAAGCCTTCCTCATATTGCTACCATAATTTACTACGTTTGCCTTACTGTAGCCTTTCCCTTATTATTATCCAAGTCTTCCTGCTAAAGTTTTCAAATCTTTTGTGTGATGGTGACTTGCTTTATTAAGGAAAAGGCAGCATCGCCTCCCACAGTATTTTATTAATGTGTAAGTGTTGAAGAAAAATATTTACCATTGCTCTGACTTGTTTTTATTATAATTATACTGACGCATACTGTGACTATCAGCTGAATATTTTAGGCTTTTCTTTTTTTTCTTTTTTGTCTGAGAACAAGTCTAAGTAGAAAAGTAAAGGCCCAGAGTTAGCTACAGAAAATGAACAGGTTTTTTTGAGGCATGGCTACATTATAGAAATAGCAGGGACTTAAAAATGTTGTGGCTATTCAAAGTACAACACACCACCTCATGGTTTCTCCCTCTACTCGACTGTCAAAATAAAAGCTCACTGATGTTCAAAGCTTTTACCAGACAGTACTTCTGTCTCTTTTTCACCCACACTGATGGACAAACCCTCTACGTGTTTGGATTCACTTTCAAAATCATTGTCCATACCCAGCAACAGAGTTTTGTGAGATGCTTTAGAGTAGTCTGGATTTTTTATTTTTTTTTTATTTTTTTAAAGCTTCAAATCCATAATTAAGCACAAAAAAAAAAAGACTGGCAGTTACAGGATGTTAGCAGGGTCCTTTGAAGTATAATAGAATATAAACATCCATCCATCATCTCTACACCGCTTAATCCTCACTAGGGTCATGGGGGGCTGGAGCCTATCCCAGCCGACTTAGGGTGAAGGCAGGGGACACCCTGGACAGGTAACCAGTCTATCACAGGGCCACACCTAGAGACAGACAACCAACCTACGGACAATTTACAATCACCAATCAACCTCAACATGTTTTTGGACTGTGTGGGAGGAAGCCGGAGAACCCGGAGAGAACCCACGCTGCACGGGGAGAACATGCAAACTCCACGCAGGAAGATTCCGGTGCCCCACCGGGACGCGAACCGGCGACCTTCTTGCTGCGAGGCAACAGTGCTACCAACTGCACCACCTTGCAGTCCGAAGATAAAGATGTTCAAAGAAAATTAGCAGGGTTTAGGAAATACTGACTTTTAAATCAATACACACTTTTTAACATTATACCTTAACATATTATATGTAAACACATTCTAACTTTCGAACCTAAAGAAATGGTGGAAAATGTTTAGTTAACCTTGTCTCCTTCTCACAATTTGACCTCGATATGAACAAATAATACATTAAACTATAAGCAATTTTGTGTTCTTTCGTCCATTGAAATTGCGACAAGACTAATTTTTTTTTTTCATAAGCCACCTTAAAGCACAGAGTGTGCCAACCAAAACTCCAGGTCTCTTTTCACCCTGCAACCAAGCCTACAGTGTGCACATGTTCTTATCTTCCTCATAGGATTGTTTTTTGCGTGGCTGAAAAATATGACTCATTTTTTGAGTTGTGATCATATGGTTGAGGCGCTTTTCATAATTTCTGCCTCTGTCTGCATCTGTCTGCTTTTTTTCACTGGACAGAAACTGAGTGCATACTCCCCCCTCTTCCACTGAAAAGGAGTGAATCACCATAGCAACCAGACCCACCTACCTAAACATTGTTACAGACCACATACACTCCATGGCAGCAGTGTTCCCTGCTGGCAGTGGCCTCTTTCAGGAGGATAATGCACTTTGCCATACTGCAAACATTGTTCAGGAATGGTTTGAGAAAGTTTAATGTTGTGTTGATGTGTTGCTGCAAGCAGTTTCAGAGACATTTCATTGTTCCACTTGCCTTTTTAGAGTGATGTAACCGTAAAACAGAAACTGAAGAAAATGCTAAAGACTTGTGCTTGTTCACCTTATAAGATTTGCAACAGGTCTAATTATAGGTTTGAATTGTGTTTTTTGTTTGTTTGTTTGTTTGTTTTTGTTCACTACTTGCTCTCCACCCATTTAACACCCAGGGTTGCAGTTAAAAAAAAGGCTAAAACCACATGACTACTTATGGCTACATAACAAAAGAATACATCTAAGAAACACATTTATTTAATAGAATATAGAGTTGTAATTATAGTCACAGCTACTCATGCGCTAAGGCTTTGGTAAGGATAATATATAAGGCTGTGAACGTTCAATCCAGAGCAGACTGAGCCACAGACACCACTGAGTGTGCATCATGTTTCATCATGTGTCTTGATATTTTGGTTTCTCCAAATACATCTTGCCGCTGTAAAGTTGAAATACCAATAGAAAGCAGTCAAAGACCACAAATGACTGCCACAGTATTTTCGAACTCAGTAATCTGATCTGTTTTTGCCAACTGAAATGTAACCAGTGAATCAATTGAGAGAGTGACCCAAAATAAATATGACAAGTTAAACAAATTTAAAACACCATTTGACTGCTCTGAAGAATGTCCAATATTCATGTAGGCAAACCTAAATTTCGAAGAACAGAAAGCCCATCATGTACAAGGCTGTAATCCCCAACGCAGCGGCCTGGGTTCGATTCCAGCCAGCGGCTCATTTGCTGCATGTCATTCCCCGACTCTTCTCCCCACGTTTCTCTGTCTATCTTTCACTGTCCCTATCATTAAAGGCGGAAAAGCCCAAAAATAAATCTTAAAAAAAAAACAAACAAAAAAAACCACACAGTCTTGTTAAAGCAGCATTCAAACAGTACTTTCATCCATGTCTGGAACCAAACCACCTACATTCTAAAATGGTTCTCAATAGACAACAACTTTCGATGATGACGTCACGTTTTGTTGAGGAAAAAGTATGTTACGTCAGGAATACAGTTTTTTAGTTGTGATTTTGGTGTTTTAAGTTACATCTTAATGTGCTGGGTATGATTATATATAGCATGTTTCCACACGGGCTGGGATAGGCTCCAGCCCTCCCGCGACCCTAGTGAGGATTAAGCGGTGTATAGATAATGGATGGATGGATGGATGGATGTTTCCACACACCAAACATCCATCCATCCACTCGGGTCGTGGGGGGGCCCACACACACCCTGGACAGGTCGGCAGTCTATCACAGGGCTACACTTAAAGACAAACAAACAGCTACGGACAATTTAGAATCACCAATGAACCTCAGCATGTTTTTGGACTGTGTGGGAGGAAACTGAAGAACCCAGAGAGAACCCAAGCTGCACAGGGAGAACATGCAAACTCCACGCAGAAAGATCCCAGGTGTCCTAGCTGCAAGACGATGGTGCTAACCACCATGCAGCCCACACTCCAAACATGAAGGAAGATATTGAAAGATGAAGAATTCAAAGGCTGGACTGGAAAGTCAGCCTGCAGTTACACATCACCCCCCTTTTTATCATTGGCCAATATACAAAATAAGATTTTACACAAAATACTAAGATTTTATAAAATATAAATATATAAATGTAAAAATTTTGCTTCGTCATAATATAAGCTACTCAGCAGTAAATACAAATAGAGCTGAAATCCTTGTTTGATTAAATGATTTGTCACTTGTCCCTCTTTTATATCCCTATATTTTCAACTGTAATATTGTTTGGCAAGTACTTATTGCATACTTATAATACACTTTATTAATCCCCTAAGGGATGCCACGACAGGTGACAAAAACACAACTTAAAAAATAAATACACATGGGCATTAAAACCACTGAACTAAATAAAAATAGAATGAAATTCTGTGCAATCTGAAGATAATTGTGCAAAATCACTCAGAAAAATAAGCTGAATGTGTAAAGTGCCTGGGAAGATAAGTCTCTTCTCCTTGCCAGAGGGACTCACTGTACAGCATTATTGCAATGGGCAGGAAAGGCTTTCTTAGTGCTCCTCACTATAGTGGAGTTGAAGAGGCCTCTGATTTGTAGGTCACACAGGGGATGTGAAGTGTTGTACATTATGCTGAGCAGCTTGTGCAACACATTCCTCTCAACAACCAACTCCAGGAGCTCAGCAGCAGTCCAAAGAGCCAGCCAGCCTTCTCTTTATCAGTTTGTTCAGTGTCTTATTGTCACTAGCTGCTACCCCAACACACGGCTGCTAAAAACTGCACTTGCAACAACAGACAGTTAAAAGATTTGTAACATCTTGCTGCACACATTACAGGACCTAAGCTTCCTAAAAAAGCCTATTGTGCCCCTTTTCATAGAGAGCCTGAGTGTTACTCTTCCATTTTAGTCTGCTGTCAGGGTGATGTGTCAGGTATTGGACGGTGTCCACTGCCTCCATCTCTTCGCCCAAATTCAGAAATGGTGTTTAAATTACCTGTGGTCGGGATGCTGCTATAGCTCACCTGGTGGCGTCCCATGTACAGGGGCCATAGTCCCCGACGCAGCGGTCGTGGGTTTGATTCCCACTCATGACCCTTTGCTGCAGGTTCTTCCCCCATTCTTCTCCCCCCACTTTCCTGTCTCCCTCTCTCTGTCCTATCCAATAAAGCCGAAAAAGGACCAAAAAAAAAAAAAAAAAATCTAAAATAAAAATGACCTGTGGTCCTCCTAAAGTCTACAACCATCTCCTTTGTCTTCATCACATTTACTAGTAGGTGGTGCCATGTAGTGGTCCACCAGCTCCTTGCACTAAGCCTCCTCTCCACCACCGACAGACAGACAGACAGGTGAGGGTGGTAGATGGATGTTTCCTTGCTCTTCCCTAGTTTCGCTTTAGCCTCCCTCTTCACACTCTTCAGAAGAGCTCTGTCCTGAAGCTCCTGTCCTGTTCCTGAAGACTCTCTTCTTTCTGTTCAACAGCCTCTTTAGTTCAGTGGTCATTCAGGGTCATGCCTCATGTCAGTAACTATCTTCTTCTAAACTGAACAAAAATATAAATGCAACACTTTGGAAAACGATGGAATCCCGCCTGCACACAGTGAGTTCATGTCAGTGTTTTTTTTTGTTTGTTTGTTTGTTTGTTTGTTTGTTTTGGGGGGGGGGTGCATTTTTTATAATTAGGAAGGCAAGTGAGCCTTCTAAAAATATAATATTACAGGTATAAGTGAACAAGTTACATCTGCTGAGTTTATGGGTCACTGAGCAAAAACTCTGATGAAGTAGCACTGGCATTAAAGAGTTTTCTTGTTTACATACACCTGTCGGGATTCTTTCGTTGTGTCCCGTACACTCAGAGACTGTGATGCACAGCGCTGCCTGATAACTACTGAGGTACAGAGCAGCAGAGCGGCAGCAGCCACAATGGACGATCCTGTGAGCCTGAGCTCAGGACACAGAAACCCTGATTTTCAGACACTCTTTAAGTTTCAGATTCTCTCACGGCAGACATGTAGCAAAGGTCATGTGTACAAAGACAGCCAATGGTGAAGTCGCTCGACTCGTAACTGGTGATTTGTCTGTATTTTCAGCATTTGTATTCGGATTTGTCATATAGCGGCACCTGAAGGCAGCACGTCGGCGTGCTGACGTCACATCCTAACGTGCCTCCGCCGCAGCTCAGCAGCAGAGAGCATGTCAGTCATCATCCAGCATCCTGCTGCTGTGGATCTGTGCAGCAAACCCCGAGGACAGCGGACAACCTGCCAAAAACAACACAACAGCCACCGCTGACCGTCTCCTAGCTGCTTTACTTTTTTCAGCTGGTTGTTTCTCCCCCGTCCCGACTATCAGAGGATGGAGGGATGATCAGGACTGACTCCCCCCCGCCGCCGCCTCCTCCTGCTCTTCTTTTACCTCCTCCTGCTGCTCCTCCGCTCAGTCTTCGTGTCTCCTGTCAGCCGTCGCAGCTCTGCCCAGGATGCGGGCTTCGCTGCGGGACCAGGTTGTGGTGTTTGCGGCCCTGTTGGCGCTGACCACCTGCCTGACAGGTAAGGAGCTGCTGCTCTTCAGTCACACCTCATCATAGACACGGCGCCACGCCGCAGATGACACAGGCCTCCTGTTTTGGGAGGTTGCTATAGGAACTTGTAGTGTTTCTGTCTTAAGCCTGGATTTCAACACCTAGTGATCCTCTGTGGTCTGAATATCTTTGGCCTTTCGATCGTTTCGTAGGGGGAAGAAAACAGCAGTTTAAAGATGCCACTTTGGGCGTGAGAAAATAGAATTGTGCAGTTTAGCAATGTTCTACAACAGGGGAGCAGTCTTCAGACAATCAGCTGTAAAAACATTTTTATCCCGAATAGAGCTAGTGATTTATTTTGACATAGGATGGAGACTGTTAAAAACTGCTTAGTGCATATTTACTGTAAATAACTGAGGTCATTTCAGGCTTCCAGCTGGGTGCAGAGGATGAAGTGTTAAGGCTGCTGTAATCCTTACTTTGTTGTACCACTGTGTTCATTCAAAAGTAGAGATGCCTTTTTACCCTTATTTTAATTTCTTAGATGAAATATGATGCTTCCCTCCAGCCTTCACCTGAGTAGTGCTGAAAAGAGTAGTTGATTAATTATTAGATGAACAGAACAAAAGCTGATGGCAATTTTGATTAATTTGTCAGAAAGCATCCAGTAATCAAGTGTATCTCTGGGTTTTGAGATGTTGGCTGAAGAAGAAAACTTTTTAAGACTGCTTTCTGGTATGTGTAATTCGTAGGGGCATTCTCGGTACCTTGTGACCTCTATAGATTAACTTACATAAAAGTAATCATTAGTTTAACAGTGTGCTGCACATTTGTCTATGGTGTTGCTTTATACTCTCATCCAGCTGTGCTGCTGGCCTGTCTTTTCTTAATTCTGTGAATGTCTGAAAGTCAATCCAGCTGTCTGCATAGGATAGAACTGATTGTTCTCTCCGTCTGGATAGAACATTCAGTAAGCTTCTAGTTTATCTTTGACCACTCCTCTTGATGGAATTGGTGCAGTTAAACTTTTTTTTTTTGTGGCTTTCTGATGCAGATTTGTTTCTTAATCACATTCAATAGGTTCTTGAAGGGGTTTGGGTCAGTACTTTGGGGAGATGAGTCTAAAACCTTAGCTCTTGCCTAAGTTAGCCATTTCTTTTGATGTGTGTTTGGGGTCATTGTCTTGTTGAAACACCCAACTGCATCTAAGACCGAAACTTCCAACTGATAATTTTAGCTTTTCCTTGAAAATGTGGAAGTAATCCTCATTTTTCACTATTCAATATACTTTGTGTAAAGCACCAGTTTCACTGGCAGCAGAACAGCCACATAGCGTAATATTACCACCACCGTGCTTGACAGTAGGTTTGGGGTTCTTGGGGTTAAAGCCTGACTTTCTCTCTTCTAAACATATTTCCGGTCATTATGGCCAAATAACTCAATTTTTGTTTCACCTGACCACAGAACTTTCCTCCAGAAGGCCTTTCTTTAATTTGTCCGGCAACAAACTTCATTCAAGCATTAAGGTGTTGCTGCTTGAGGAAGGGCTTCCTTCTTTCATGGCAACCACTCAGCTCATTGCGATGTAAACACATTTGATCGTGGATACTGACTCCTGTGTTAAAGCAGCTTCTAATTCATTGCAGACCTGCTTTTTGGTGATATTTGGTTGACTTTTTACCATCCTGACCAACTGTCTCTCAGCAGTAGATGATACTTTGTGTTTTCTTCATGAATGTGACAGTGACACAACTGTAATATGCACTTTATATTTACAAATAATTGCTTGTTTGTATGATTTTAGGATCTCTAGCTTTAAAATGGCTCCAAGTGACTTTCCTGACTTGTTTAAGTAAATGATGCTCAAACCTAACCTCAAATTTCAATGTGCGAAATATGTGCTGACAATGTGTCATTGAGCAATGTAAATTAAATAAATAAATAAAATGCCCAGGTAAGTATCTGATATATCAATCCAGAATTTCAGAGATAGCTTTTTAAATACCCATAGTTGATATGATAATAAATACAAAATGTCAATTGTGTAATTGTGTAAACGTACCTGTGATTTTTGGACAGCCTGTGAAGCTGTAGTGCCTGTGTGTCATTACAATTATGACCAATCGCTGGCTGTGGGCCTTTCCATCCAGTGACTTGCAATGTCGCATCTGGTTGGGGAACCATACAGCCGAAATCCTATTAGACTATGAAGAGGAAAATTGATTATTCTGAGCCTGAGAAATGGATGGAAGAAGACATTACAATGTGTCAATGCTGGTGGGTGGCCTTAATTATTATAGCAGAGGTGTTTGCTGTGGTCTGGTCTTTCTCAGGAACACATTCTTGGTGTCAGAGCTGAAGAGCTCCCTGTCACTTGATAACCATGTAACGCTACACCACTTGAATATTGTGTTTAGAGCAATGTGATTGACAGCACTGGAAAAAGCATTTAGACAATCATGTAGCACTTCTCTCCACCAATGGCAAATAGGCATTTTTATGGTAGTCTTTTCAAAAGCATACCCTGTTACAGTACTGCAAATGTTAAAAACACCACAAAATATATAGTTTAGAATGAAATACGTCAGCACTTGTTGTAGTCTATTTTCAGCTCTGTAACAGTCCACATTTGGTGTTGTAGTGTGTATTTGTACCAGCAGGATAGTATATGTGAACTGAGTCATAACACACTGCAGTGTGCGTGTGTTTATGGTCTATCAGGGACTGACACATAATGAACCGCAGTGTATATGTTCATTGTGCATAAGAAACATGTCACCCAGTGCAGCAATGTGGCTCACTGATATGTTTCTAATATTTTAAGAACAACAGTGGAGGTCTGCAGCAATGTTCACTGTACAGGAAAAATGATTACATATTTAAGGCCTCTAAGTGCATGCTCAATGAAGTGTCACAAGAAATAGTTACAAAAATAATCTGACTGCCTACAACCTCTAATGAGGTACCTGTCATCAGCAGGCAGCACTTGAAGGGTCTGTATGTTACCATCTTGTAATGCCACACTGACCAACGGGACACTCTAATATTGATGGGTGTTAGTCAAGGGAATGACCTTTTCAGAAATACCGTTTATTCGGCCTAGCAGGCTTTGACAGGTCAGTGCTTGAGACCTGTGGCTTCACTGTAATCACTGATGAGCTGAATCCTGATTTTCATTCAGGCTTCACATAACTTTATTATGGCCTGTGCTGTGTGAAAGATGCCACTAATTCTGTCTTATTCCAATGAGACATGCTATTCCACATCTGTTCAGCAACACACTGATGCTCTGCCTAACAAGTGGCCTTTTCACAAGGTGGCTTTTGGATTACTTAAAAAATCTCAAGACTGTCTTATGATGGAATAACATCTGCTATGGTGCTCATCAATACATTGATATTTTGATCCAAGAATTTTGTTTTCATTCCTATATAATTACACGAATGCTTGATCATACCCGTTTTAGAATGTGGTCTTCATTTTGATGTCTACTTCTACTATGTACCTGTAAAGTTTCATGATTGCATCTTACACTTTTTAGAGAAAGTGTGTTGACAAAATCTATACACAAACAAACAGACGGACACACATATAAATACACAAACAAAAGTCCTTAAAGCTGCCTTTTAGTAGTTGCCGTTAAAGCAGGTGTCTCCAGGACTAGGGATGGGTACCGAACCCCTTGGCAGAATTTTTAAATACTGGGGGATCAATAAGCTCAGCCAGGCCAATGATTGCTTGGCCCCTACTATCCAGGACCATATTTTGACATGATTAAACACACACACATAGACTCATGAGGTGAAAACAGGATTAGCTATGCCATTGCAGTCGGCAATTATTAATGTTTTGAAGTGAAAGGTGTACCATGTTCTTCCTTGCCAATAGGGTGTGTTTCCAATGATGGAAATTAAAATTATGTAAATGTGTAACATCATCCTCACCTGAGGCTTTGACAGCATGGTAAATGCTTGGCGTGTTCAGAAATCTTATTCAAATGTAAGTCAAAAAAGTTGTTCTGAAAGCTTTACTGCTGCTTTCATTTCAAGTTTAGTTTATATCAAAACCCACTATATACTTGTCCAAAGATACACATGAGGGAATGTGCTGTGGAAATAATCAGTCAAATCCTCTTGTAACAGTTTAAAACTAAGTTGACAAAGGACCCTCAGGGCTGTTATGGCAGAGATCTCCCATACCAGACCATCCCTTTAAATATCCAAAAGACTGAACGATTTACGGACTTCAATGTGAGTTTAAATCATTTTCCAACTCATACATGGCCGTTAATGTAAAGAGAAAATATAGTGGCCTTACAACAACTTTCGATGATTTATAGTATAGACATATGTTACCATAACAGCAGTTATGCAGATCTGCCAAGACTGAAGTGGACTGGATAAACAGTTGCTCATTTTAAAAAAAAATATGCTGACATATTTTAAAGCCATCAGTTTATTTCCAGTGCTATATTATTCAAATCTTTAATTTTAAATGTATGTGTATTTATATATTATTTATATACTTTTCGTATTTGCCTTCAGTGCATCTTGTGATAAATGTTGACCAACTCGCATGATTAATTAATTTGTTGCTTACTTAGTTTTTTCTGGTTCATATGATTACTTTTTTGCTTACTTTTATGGATTGGTAACTTTTGTATTTGCTGATGATGCATACTGATGAGAGATCTCACCTGTAAATCTCTGGGGATTTTTAATTTCAGTTGCACAATCTATTTTTATTGTTCTGTGTACTTTTTATTTTATTGTGCAAAAAGTATAGAGGGTCTGTTAGCAGCACACCAATATGCAACAGAGTGAACCAGTTTTAAAAGAATTCTTCAGGATGCTGTCTTCAAATTCATGAGCTCAACGTGAGGCTGTTGTTGTGAGTTACTTCGAAGTAGTAGGTCAGAGATTCTTCAGTTTAGTTTTAAGTTTCACAGACTGAGTTGCTAAAATGCCTGATACTGAATAAAATTATGCCATTTGTAGCAGTTGCTCAGTGCTTCCAAAGTAACTCAGTGTGCTCCTATGTGTCTGCAGAACTGTTACTGTTAGGGCCTCATACCCACCTAGCCTGCAAAACCTCTGTCTGTCTTCAGTGTCAGTGTCAGGCCAGTGAGAACACGCATTATCAAAGTGTCACTACTTTCTGATGTTTCCATCTCAGGTAAGGTCAGAGCTGTTGAGTGATGGAAGTCAGCATTCAATATGATTTTCCCTTCTGCTAAATGTCACGTCACCTCAATATAGCCGAGAAACTGAAAAGCTTTATATGATACATTTGCATTCGGGGGATAAAGACTTCACACAGATCAGTTTTCTTGGTGCCCTGAAACACAACAGTGTTTGAAATTAGACATTGTACTGTGTTAACAATTAATAGGTTAATTTGGCTGTCGTGTGCTGTGACCATGATGGGTCATTATAATGCAATTTATCCATAACTATTGCCTGACACCGAACAACCAGTTGTTTTAAAGGAGTGACTCAGATACAAACCTGTATAGATCACTGTTTATTGTGTTCTGACAGATGCTTTAATATGGTTTCTATTTCTGCGTCTGAATTTACTCTGTGCCGTTTATTTTACGTTTCCTGTCAGTTTGAAGTCATGGTGGACCTGTAAATTGTTGTACAATAAAAAGGTAAAACAGACACAAAGAAACAAGTAAAAAACAGTACATATAAATGTTCTGTTCTGCTCTTTTCTCATAATTTCACGTTAAGTTATTTGGTGGTGTTGTGACAGCTAGGTGGTGTTAGATGGTGTTAGAATCACTGACCAAACAACCAATTGGAGATTGGTTAGAAAAAAAATAAAGCAGAAAAATAAATATGCAGGTCTTGTTAAGTATATAAAAAATATTAGAATCAGTCTTGCATTTTATTGCAGGTGTTTTGAATATTTCTTCTTTCTTGCCATAGACCGAAATGTTGATATATTTTTTTACTGTGTGATTGTAGCTGTCAGGAGATATTCTACAACTATACTGTATATATGTGTGTGTATTTATTATGTATATATTTCTGATGTTGTAACCATAGTCCTTAAATTTAAGACAACCCTCATTGCTAGTTTTTACCTTTCAAGTGGAATACAAACTGAGCAGGATTCCATTATGTTAAACATTGTAAAGGGACCTCTAAAGTTACGAAATGTGGGTTACCAGTGCAATGTGCAATAATCATAGGTATGTTTGGCAGTGACACAAGCTGAAAACATAACATGCAGTTGTGCCGACCAGTTTGTAAACCTTTTAGAATTTTCTGTATTTTTTTATTAGTGGAAAATTTAAAAATAAATAATTTTTTATATTTGTCCTTGGAGTGGATAAAAGAACCCAGTTAAACAAATGAGACAGAAGTATTTACGTGGTTCTTTATTTATTGTGGAAATGCTGTTATGTTATGTTACAGACCGTTGTGAACAAAAGTTTGCATACACTTGTAAAGATCATGTATATCATGACAGTCATTAGGTTCAAATGACTCCTGCAACGCATAGATTTATTATGGGTCTTCTGGAAATACGACAAAATCTGCTCTATCAAAAATAGACATAGCAATGCAAATGTTTGCTTAAATGCCTGTTGGTTGTTTTCAACTCAACTAGACACTTTTGGTAGCTGACCACAAGCTTCTGGTTGTATCTTTGTACACTCCTTTTGATTTCAATGTGTTGTCTTTCTGACACTGATTTGTTTCATAATCACAGTTCACAGGTTTTTGATGGAGTTTAAGTCAGGACATTGGGTAGAACAGTCTAAAATCTGAATTCTAGCCTAACTTAGTCATTTCTTTACCCCTTTTGATGTGTGTTTGGGGTCTTTGTGTTGTTGGAACCAACTGCCTCCAGGACCCAACCTTTTGGCTGATGACTAGGTTTTCCTGAAGAATGTGGAGTTAATCTGTACTCTTCATTATTCCATTTACATGTGTAAAGCACCAGTTCCACTGGCAGCCCAAGGTTATCATACAACCACCACTATGCTTGATGGAAGTTTGGTGTTCAAGGAGTTTAGGGCCTCGATCTCTCTCTTCCAAACATGTAACTGGTCACTGTGACCAAATAACTGAATTTTTGTTTCATCTGATCAGAACTTTCTTTCAAAAGGCATTTTCTTTGTCCATGTGATCAGCAGCAAACTTTAGTCAGGCTTTAAGGTGCCGTTTCTGGAGAAAAGGCTTCTTTTTTGCATGTCAGCTTCTCAGCCCATGGTGATGTAAAACTGGACACTGCAAAACTAGCTGTGGACACTGGTGTGGACACTTGTGTTCCAGCTCATTATTCATTAGGGACCTACGTTTTTGGTGATTTCATGGTTACATTTTGACCATTCTGACTAACTGTCTCTCAGCAGCAAATGATAGCTTGTGTTTTCTTCCTGATCATGACAGTGACACAACTGTAACATGCACTTTATGCTTTATGCAAACAGTTGTTTGTACAGATGGCTTTGGAATCTGTGGCTGCTTTGAAATGGCACCAAGTGGGTTTTCTGGTTTCAGATCTGTTCTGAGCTCCATAGACCTTTCCTTGTAGCATTTTGTGGTTAAGTGTGATAAGTGTATCATATGGCTATTTAAATTGTATTTCAAGTATATTTAAATTGGCCTAGAGAAGTCACCAGCTGTAGTCAATCAAAATCCCTCACAAGAAATTAAGAGGCCATGCCACTAAGACAATTTGATTAACACAGTTTTCTACATCACCAAAATATTTAAAGTTGCTGTATGATTCCCAGAGTTAAAGTTGTTCTGTGCAGAGGAATGGGTCCTCCACGCTGATGTGCATGACTCATGAGCAGTTCCTGGAAACATTTAGTTTGAAGTTCTCGCTGCATAAGGAGTCGCACCAAATACTGAATGCAATGGTTCATATTTTTGTGGCTTACAGTCATGTAATATTGGAGAATCTTCCTCAACAAATATAAGTGACCCAGTACAATTTTTGTTTTGTCTTATTTGTTTAATTGAGTTCTCTTTATCTACTTTCATGACCTGCGTCTAAATATGATTGTGTTTTAGATTTACCTATGCAAAACATAAAAGTTTCTAAAGGTTTTGCAAACTTTCAAGCACCACTGTATGTATACAGACTGGAAATCTCTGACAATACAAGTACCCCCTTTAATTTTTTGTACAGTAATGGTACATTGGTGGGTAGTTTAAAGGGATGCGAGTGGAGGTGCTCTGTTGTCTTGTCGGTTTTTAAGTCTTTTTTTTTTTTCATTTCTTTTGTTTGACTTTGTGTGAAATATGCTTTGATGATAGTTAAGTTATCCCAATATTCTGCTTAATGGAATGTAATAAATATTTATAAAATTACTTTACTGTCAGCAGTGCAGACCCACTAGAAGAGTCAATATATGAGCTGAGACAATGAATATGTTTGTCAGAAAGTATCAGTAACCCTACCCATAGCCGGTAGAGACTGGTCATTCAGTACAGCTCTCAAATGAAGTGAAAAAGAAAACAGGCACAAAACATGCTTATTTTTCTCTAATTAAATACAGGATGAAAGGTTGCTAGGAAACTGAGTTGAGAAGAAGTATATTTGATACTGTGGGACTGTCATTGGTGCTGAAGCCTTATGAACCTGCTCCAGAGTCAGGTTTATGTGCATTTGTAAGAAATTCAAAGCAGTGCAGTCGAGAAAGCTAAAATGTATTTTGTTTGCCAAGTGCAACAGGTGCTTATGCACTACATTATGCAGTTCAGAGTAGTCTTTTATGTACATTGTTTGAGTAAGAAGAACTGACATTCGATCATATTTAGGTTATTTTATTAGTTTTGCACTTTATAGCTTATTTTTCACCTCAGTCATATTAAGTTTGTCTCCGAGGGGATATTTTTGCCACTCAAGTCCCACTCCTCTTGCTTCTTCAAACTTCTGCCATTTCAATATACTCATGATGTTTCCTGAAGTCTTCAGACATACAGTATTTATGTTTAAGCTCTTTTCATGCAGATCAGAATTGAGGCATTATGTTCTCAGACTGCTCATCTGTTCCCATTCTCTTGAACATGATAGCTTAAAAACACCTTAAGGGAATTTCTTCAAGTTTTGCACGAACTATATCTAGGGCTGGACCCAGACATCCGAATATCCGAATATTGGGTTGTTGTGGTGGTATCCGGATATCAATCTTGAGATCCGAATATTCGCCCGGATATATATTGGCCCGCAACCCGCCTTGAATTGTATTGAATTGATTAGCCATGACTATTGTTGCCCTCCATGGCAAGCCAATGTGTCTGTGGATGAGGTGTACCTTTTTATAGCTGCTATAGCAGCAATAATCATAGTGTAGCAATGACCACACAATGTGTAGCAAACACATTCACCTATGTTGCTGTTACAAAAATTGTACATTTCATTACGCAGTCATATATATGAATGAGTATGTGGATGCTGTGGAGCTTTGCATTTTACAAATCTGATGTTTTATTATACTGTGTAGTCCTCTACAACCTCACATAAATTTGGACTTCATTTGTTTTTAGGGTTCAGTCTGAAAAGAACATCTACATATGACAGTCTTCCTTTACATTTCCCTGGTGTATTCCTCATTCCTTGGTGTTTCTACTTGACAAACCAGCCCAGCACAAACCTTTTATCCTTGACTTGTAAATTCATGCAGTTACTCACCCCCTTGATGATGTCACACCTCAGCACCATGGCAACTGAGGAGTCTAGGTGCATGTAGCAGAGATGAGAAAGATTCTAACAAGGAAGCTTAAGGGGTTAATATTGATAGCCAGGAGCACTTCAAAAGGTTCTGCAGGATGGAGAATGCAGCTTCATTCTGCTCTGCACACCAGTGTTGGCCTCGGGTGTCTTCTGTTAATTAAGAAAACATTGTTGATATGTGAAGTAAATGAATGCACTGTCACACCAAAACTACAAGTGCAAAAGATGCTCCCTGTGAAAAGCATTTGCAGCAATTCTGTGATAATCTGTTGAGCATTGTAGGTGTGCAATAATAAATATACCCAACTAGGGATGTTAATAGTTAAGGAACAGCAGGACTCCAATTACATGCCTTCAAAACATTAAAATTAAAGTGATTAACTCTATTGGTAATGCATAAATACATTTTAGAGATAGTAATAAATACTGACAGATTTCCTGGACTGGTAGAATTAATGCAACAGTATTTGGACTGCTGGACTAAGGTTAACTACAGTTAATAAGTCACTCAATAACATAGATCAGATATAAGGACTTTTCTATTCATTCATTCATTCATTCATTCATTCATTCATTTTTGTGATTAATCGATTATTAATCAATCAGGCTTGACTATCGGTTAAGGAAATTGTTTTAAATTTGCATCCCTGAGCCCAACTACCCATTTATTTATTTCCAGTATAAAAATGTTACTGTGCATGCCTGTATGATAGGCTTACGACAAACAAGAGCATATATTAAAAGACACAATTAAAAAGTGCAGTAAGAAACAGATAAAATCTAAATAGAGTTAGATTCAAATAAAAATTGTCACAGAAAGTCAGAGCCCCTGACACAGACAGAGAAGCACAACATGATTAAAGAGAATATACTTTATTTACACAATAATACAAGCAGGGGAAGGAGATGATGGCCGGAGAGGGACCCGAAGTAAACCAGGGGAGGACGTGACAGGGGAAATGACTGGGAAACTGTGGGGAGTCTAAACTAGGGAACAAGGTAAAATGTGACTTCTGGGGACAGCAATGTCATAAAACCAAGAGTATTGCTCGGTGGGTGAACAGGACATGCAGAAACTACGGAAGTCTATGAAGGACTCCTTTCCACATTGGATACAGACAGATGAAAAATTCACAAAAACAATAAGGAGTGCATTATTCAATAGCATCAAAGGTGTAGCTGTGGATGTGTGGTCATTAAGTAGTAAGATGTGTTGTAAGAAACAAAACCAAAATACCCAAACTAGCCTACTTGGCAGGTTTGATTAATTGCAAATCTGGTGCAAATTTAAATCACTGATGAAGAATATCAGCAAAGGTTTTATTTTGATTTTATTTATTCAGGTCAGTCCCATTTAGATTAGTAGCCTTGTGGAAGACCTCAGCTGGACAGCAGCCTTACAAGCATGTGAAGAAACATGAAAAACTCAGTACAAAGTTTAAAAAAAAAAAAAAAAAAGTTATAAAGCAGCTATCTAAATGAGAATTTAGCAAAATTATCACTTACCATAGACTCTACACTACCCTTGAATTCAGGTCTGACTTTATATTGTTGTCCTGATCTTAGGAGATAAACCTCAGCTTAGAATTACTTTTTAAGACCTTAGTTACTTGAGTATATACTCACCTCCTTTGCCGTGAAGTTGTCTTTTAGCATAAAATGTTTTCCTTCATCAAGTAATTGTCACATTCATGTCATACAGCCCAGGCAAGGTCCAATACATGCCTTTTGAGCGGCAGCAAATCCTTGAGGTGCTGTGTTTTTAAAGTGTTTTTGTTTACTTCCAATTTTTGTTTACTTCCAATTTTGTTTCATATAACCACAAATATAACCTCTGACTGCAGTTTGTCGTTGTAACCGACTTGAGTGGGAAAATGTTCATGTTTGATGGCATCTGGCACTTTGGAGAGGTGTTCTCTTCACGGATTAATCCTGGTTTTCACTGTACAGGGCAGATGGCAGACAGCGTGTATGGCGTCATGTGGGTTAGAGGTTTGCTGATGTCAATGTTGTGAATTGAGTAACCCATGGTAGCAGTGGGGTTATTTTATTGATGGCATTTCGAATGCACAGAGATACTGTGATGAGATCCTGAGGCCCATTGTTGTGCCATTCATTCACGACCATCACCTCGTGTTGCATCATAATAATGCACGGCCCATGTAGCAAAGATCTGTACACAGTTCCTGGAAGCTGAAAACATTCCAGTTCTTGCATGGCCAGCGTACTCACCGGATATGTCACCCATTGAGCATGTTTGGGATGCTCTGGATCGGCGTGCACGACAGCATGTTGCAGTTCCTGCCAATATCCAGCAACTTCTCACTGCCACTGAAGAGGAGTGGACCAACATTCCACAGCCCACAATCAACAACCTGATCAACTCTATGCGAAGGAGATGTGTTGCACTGCGTGAAGCAAATGGTGACCACACCAGGGGCCTGTACTACAAAACAGGATTTGGGGTTAGCGAGGTAGCTTAAGGTTAAATCCTGGGTTTTCAGTCCTACGACGGTGGTTCACTTCTTACCCAGGTACATCGCCATGGTAACTTACACTGAATGGCTAACCTGCTCCGCAGCAGGTTATCAGAATCAAATCAAGTCGTTTGCTGTACATACACAGTAGTACAGGCAAGATGAGAGAGCATTTCTTCAGGATTCAATAATTTAAAGTAATTTAAATAAAGAAGTGTTTGCATATCTGGATCAGCAGTTCAGCATTCTGACAGCTTGTGGAATGAAGCTGTTGATCATTCTGGAGGTTCCTCTTTTAATGCTTCGGAAACGTTTGCCTGATGGTAGTAGTTCAAACAGTTCATGGAGAGGGTGTGAGGAGTCCCTGACAATGTTCAGTGCCCTGCTCCTGCAGCAGCTCTGGAAAAGTTCTTGGACAGAGGTGAGGGAAACTCTGATGACCCTCTCAGCTCCTCTAACTATCCTCTGCAGGGCTTTTCTGTCTGATATACTGCAGTTGGATTACCATGTTGAGATGCAGTAGGTCAGAATGCTCTCCACCACACCTCTGTAAAAAGTCCTGAGGATGCTGACAGGGAGAGAGGCTTGTTTTAGCTTCTTCAGGAAATGTAGTCTCTGGTGGGACTGTGTGATGATCACTGTGGTGTTCTTGTTCCAGCTCAGGTCCTGCGAGATCTGCACTCCGAGGAACTTGATGTTCTCCACTTTCTCCACTGTGCAGCTGCTGATGCTGAGAGGAGCATGCTCAGGATGTGACCTCTGGAAGTTGATGATCATCTTCTTTGTTATGTCCATGTTGAGCAACAGGTTGTTCGTACTGCACCAGCCCTCTAGGTGTTTCACTTCATCTCTGTACACTGATTCTTTGTTCTTGCGAATTAGTTCCACGACTGTGGTATCATCAGCAAACTTGATGATCTGGATCCCCTCATGTGTGGCTGCACAGTCATGTGTTAGTAGTGTGAACAACAGTGGACTGAGTACACAGCCTTGAGGAGTTCCAGTGCCCAGCATGATGGAGTTGGAGATGTTCTTTCTGACTCCGACAGACTGGGGTCTTTCGGTGAGAAAGTCCGGGACCCAGAGACGTGGTGGTATCCAGGCCGAGTAGGAGGAGTTTCTCTATTAGTCTCTGGGGAATAACGGTATTAAACGCTGAGCTGAAATCAATGTACAGGATTCTAGTGTAGGTGTCTTTATTTTCCAGGTGGGTGATGATGAGTGCAAGTGGTGGATGTTGCATCCTCTGTGGAGCGGGTGGGACGGTAAGTGAACTGAAGGGGGTCAAGCGATGCAGGAAGGCTGGCTGTGATGTGTGGTTTGACGAGCTGTTCAAAACACTTCATCACAATTGGTGTCAGTGCGATGGGGCGATAGTCATCCAAACAGACTACAAGGGATTTCTTTGCCATTGGAACTATGGTGGATGTTTTGAAGCATCTGGGGACACTGGCCTGACTGAGGGAGATGTTGAAAATGTCAGTCAGCACTTCTGCCAACTCGTCAGCACAGACTCTGAGCACACATCCCAGGATGTTGTCTGGTCCTGTTGCTTTTCGTGGGTTGACCCAGGCTAGGCTCCTCCATGTGTCTGCTACGTTGATGGTGAAAGCTGGCCTGACAGATGAAGGAGAAGGACCGGCTCTCTCTCTGATTGTCGGGTTTGATGCTTCAAGATGGGTGGAGTCAGGGCCCCCTTTTTCCAGACACAGCACCCTGACACCAGTCAGTGTCAATAAAACAGTCTTGAAGTGTTGAGAATGTACCTTCTGGCCAGATCCTGACTTGTTTTTTCACTGGCCTGCTGCGCTTCAGGCTGCAGCGGATCAGCTTGCAGCATGTATGCTGCTGGGCATCAGCCGCCACCTCTCGGAGAATTTACCCGAACAGAGCCTTCGAGCTCTTTTATAAAAAACTATAAAAATTCATTGTTCTGAGCCTGGGTGTAAAGGGAACTTTTACTTATTTCATTAAAATTCAGACCAAATAGGAAAAGCACTCATGTAAATAACAATATCCCTAACTTATTGTGAGTAGTGTATATATAGGGCTGCAGGGTGGCGCAGTTGGTAGCACTGTTGCCTCGCAGCAAGAAGGTTGC